>NW_011889046.1:820202-835960 GCF_000151845.1 Pteropus vampyrus
CTAACTATAACCTGAAAGTATCCCTACCCCTAACAATAACCCTAATAATAATTTTAACTCTGAACTCATAAACTAACCCTAAACCTAACCTTATCCCTAACAGTAAAGCTAACTCTAACCCTAACACTAACACAAAACCCTTACATTAAACCTAACCCTAAAACCTAACCCTCAACCTAACATTTACTCTAACTTAATCCTAAACATAACTCTAAACCTAACCCTAACCCTAACCCGAAAGTTGACTCTAACCCTAACCCAAACCGTACTTAAACCTAACCCTAACACTAACCCTAACGATAATCCTAACCCTAAACTCTTACCCTAAACCTAACCCTAAATAACACTAATAGTAAACCTAATCTTAACCCTAACACTAACCCTAACATTATTCCTAATTTAAAATTCTTACCGAACCCAAACTCTAACCCTAACCCTAACCCTAAAACAAAACCCTAAGCCTAGCGCTTACCCTTAACCTAACCTAAAATTAAACAAACACTAAGCCTAACCCTAATCCTCACCCTAACCTTAACCCTAATCCTAACCTTAAACTAACCCAAACACTAACTCTATGGTTAACACTAATCCTAACTCTAACCTCTTACTCTATCCCTAGCCTGATCCCTAACTCTAAATATTACACTAACAATAATCCTAACCTTAACCTCTGAACTCAAACGTAATCCGAACCCTAATTTAACTCTAAAACTAACTCTAAACCTAACTCAAATCCTACATCTAACCCAAAACTTAAACGTAACCCTAACACTAACGCTAACCCAGATTCTGACGCTAAATATAAAACGATTCCTAATCTTAATTCTAACACTAACCCTAAATTTTACACTAAGAATAAACCTATCCCTAATCGTAAAACTAACTCCAATATTGATTGTCACCGTAAACCTAACCCTAACCCTAACCTAACCCTAAACCTACCCTAAAACCTAACCCTAACCCTAACATTAACCCAAACCCTAACCCTAACCTTATTGTAACCCTAAACCTAACACTAATCGTAACTCTAAAATCTTACCCACACCCTAACTCTAACCTTAACCTTAAAGTGAACTTAATCCCTAATGTAACAATAACATAATCCTAACCCTAATGCTAAACCTAACACTAATCCTAAATCTAACCTCTTACCCTAACTCTAAACCTAAACATAACTATATCTCTGACCCACACCATAATGCTAAACCTATCTCTAACCCTAATTATGACCCGATCCCTAAGCATAACAAAACCTTAACCTTAAACCCTAACTCTAAACCTAACCCAAACAATAATCCTAAATCTAAACTCTTACCGTAACTTTAAACCTAACCCTAACCCTAAGCCTAACACCAACCCAAACTCTAAACAATAAACCTACCCCTAACTCTAACCCGAAACCTAATTTTTACACTAACAATAACCCTAAACTTAACCCCTGACCCTAAAACTAACCCAAACCCTAATTTAACACTAAAGCTAACTCTAAACAAAACCATAACCCTAAATCTAACCCAAACCTTAAACGTAACCCTAACACTAACACTAACCCAGTTTCTAAACCAAAATCTAAAGATAATCCTAATCCTAATTCTAACTCAAACGCTAAATTTACACTAAGAATAACCTGAACTAAAAAATCCATACCCTAACACTAATCCTAAACCTAATCCTAAACTTAAACCTAACAGTAACCTTAACCCTATCCCTTACCCTCAACCCTAACCCTAACTGTAACCCTAAACCTAACCTTAAACCTAACTTAAACTTAAACCTAACTGTAACCCTAAAGATATCCTAACCCTAATCCTAACCCTAACACTAATCCTAACTCACATACCCTAACCCTAACCTTAAACTAACTGTAACCTTAACCAAATTATAACGCTAAATCTAACCTTAACCCTAACCCTAACATTAACACTAACATTAACACTAACACTAAACCTAACACTAAAACCTAACGCTAAACCAAACTTAACCCTAACTCTAACCCTAACACTAATCCTAACTCTAAACTCTTACACTAACCCTAAGCCTAAAGTTAAAACTAACGGTAACCATAACCATAACCCTATCCCTAAAAGTAACCGCAAGACCTAACCCTACCCCTAACCCTAACCCTAACCTTAACGTAACCCTAACCCTAACTCTAATGCTAACACTAATCCTAACTCTAATCTCTTTATCTAACCCTAACCCAAACCAAGCACTAAATTTTACACTAACAATAACCCTAACCTTAACCCCTGAGCCGAAACATAACCCTAACCCTGACCGTAAACCTAACCCTAACCCTAACTCTAACCCTAACCCAAACCTTAAAGTAACCCTAACCCTAGCACTAACCCTAACACTAATCCTAATTCCTAATTCTTACCCAAATCCTAACCCTAACCATAACCCTAACATAAACTTAACCCCTACCATAACACTAAACTAATCATAACCCTAATTCTAACCCTAACACAAATCTGAATCTAACCTCTTACCCTAACCTTAACCCTAAACTTAACTATAACCTAACCCAAACATAACGGAAAACCTAATGCTAACCCTAATTATGACCCTAACCCTAAAGTAACACAACCTTAAGACTAAACCCTAATCCTAAACCTAATCCTACACCTAACCCAAACCTTAACTTAACCGTAACTCTAACACTAACACTAATACTAACTCTAAACTCTTCTCCTAACCCTAAGCCTAAAGTTAATACTAACAGTAACCCTAAACCTAACCATAATCCTAACCCTAACCCTAACCTTAACATAATCTTACCAATAACTGCAATGCTAACACTAATCCTAACACCAAACTCTTACTCTAAACCTAACCGTAAGCCTACCCCTAACATTAACCTAACCATAAACCAAACCCTTACGCTGACACTAAACATTAACCCTAAACCTAACCATAAACCCTAACCCTAAACCTAACTCTAACCTTTACTTAAACCTAAACCTAACTGTAATCCTAATCCTAACCCTAATTCTGACCTTAACATAATCCTACCCTAACCCTAACCCTAGCAATAAATCTAACTCTAAACTCTTACCGTAATCCTAAACCTAAGCTTAACCCGAAGAGTAACCTTAACCCTAACTCTAACCTAATGCCACCCTAAATTTAAACCCTAACCCTAACCCTAAGACTAACCCTAACCTTACCCTTAATATAACCCTAATTCTAACACTATCCCTAACACTAATCCTACCTCTAAACTCTTACCCTAACCCTAAACCTAAACATAACTATAACTCTAACACAAAACATAACACTAACCCTAACCCTAACACTAACCTTAACTCTAACCATAAGCCTATCAAAACCGTAACGCTAACTCTAAACGTAAACCTAACCCTAACCCTAACCCTAACATTAACCCTGACCCTAACCTTAATATACTCTAACCATAATCCTAACCCTAACACTAATTCTAACTCTGAAGTCTTCCCCTAAACCTAACCGTAACCTTAACCCTAACTGTAACCTTAACTATTCCTAACCCTAATCCTAACCCTAACACTAATCCTAACTCTAACCTCTTATCCTAACCCTGACCCGAAGCGTAACTGTATCCCTGACACAAAACATAACGCTAAAGCTAACCCCAACCCGGACCCTAACCCTAACTCTAAGCCTAACACAACCCTAACCCTGAACACTAAACCTAAACCTAAACCTAAGCCTAAACACAACACTAACCCTAAACTTAACGGGACTTTAACTCCGTACCCTAAACCTTACACTAATCCTAACTATAAAGTCTTACCCTAACCTTAACACTAACCTTTACCCTAACAGTAAACCTAAACCTAACACTAACACTAACCCTAACCATAAACCCAAATGCTAAACATAAACATAAACCCTAACCCTAACACTAACCTTAACGTAATTCTAACTGTAACCCTAACCCAAACCCTAACACTTACCATAACTCGAAACTCTTACGCTAACCATAAATCTAAGCTTACCACTAACAGTATCCCTAACCCTAACCTAACACTAACCCTAACACCTATCCTAACTCTAAACTCTTACCATAAACCTATCCATAACTTTAACCCTAACCCTAACCCTAAACTTACCTCTAACCCTAAGCCTAACAGACCCTTAACCCTTAAACCTAAATGTAACCCTAAACATACCATTAATCGTAAACCTAACTCTAACTTTAACGTAACCCTAACTGTAACCCTAAACATAACACTGATGCTAACTTTAAACTCGGAACCTAAAGCTAACACTAAATTTCGCCCTAAACCTAACCCTAACACTACCCGAACCCTAACCCTAATTCTAATCTTGATGTAACCCTAACCCTAACCCTATCCCTAACTCTTAATTTTACACTAACAATAACGCTACCCTTAACCTCTGACCTCAAACATAACCCTAAGGATAATTTAACTCTAAAGCTAACTCTAATCCTAACATTCACCTTAAATTTAAAAAAACCTTAAACGTAAATGTAACACTAACCCTAATCGAGATCCTAACACTGAAACTAAAGCTAATCCTAATCCTAATTCTAAACCTTAACCTAAATTTTACACTAAGAATAACAATAACCTTAACCCCATACCCTAAACCTGACCATAAACATAACGCTAATTTTAACCTTAACCCTAACCTAACCCTAACCTTACCCTAACCCAAATGTTAAACCTAACACAAACCGTAACCCTAAAACTAACACTAAACCCTAACCCTAAATCTAAATCTAAATTTTACAGTAAGAATAAACCTAACCCTAATCAAAACACTAACTCTAACCATAAACGTAACGCTAATCTTAACCCTAAAGTAACTCTAACCCTAACCCTAACACTAACCCTAACCCTAACCGTAAACCTAACCTTAACGTAACCCTAAATGTAAAACTAACACTAAAACCTAACCCTAAACCTAAACATAAACCCTGACCCTAAACCTATCCTTACCCTTACCTAAATCTAAACCTAACTGTAATCCTAACTCTAATCTTAACGTAACCCTAAACCTTCCTCTAAATCTACCCTAATCCTGACTCTAAACTCTTACCCTAAACCAAACCCTTACTTTACCACTAATCTAAACGTAACCCTAACTGTAACCTTAAACTAATCCTAACCCTTATACTAACCTTAACACTCATCCGAACTCTAATGTCTTACCCTGAACCTCAACCTAAACATAACTGTAACCTTAACCCAAACCATAACGCTAAATCTAACCGTTGCCCTAACCCTAACCCTACCCCTAAGCCTAACAGAACTCTATCCCTAAACCCTAAACCTAACCCAAGCCTAACCTTAATCCTAAACCTATCTCTAACCTTAATGTAACTCTAAACCTAACCCTAAACCTAACAGTAATCCTAACTCTAAACTCTTAGCCTAACATTAACCCTAACGTAAAAACTAACAATAAACTTAAACCTAATCCTAAACCTAAAGCTTACCGTAACACTGACCCTAACTCTAACTTAACCCTAACCTTATCCCTAACCCCAACACTCACCCTAACTCAAAACTCTAACCCTAAACCACACCCTAACCATAACCGTAACCTAAACGTAACCGAAATCTTAACCCTAAATGAATCCTAAATATATTCCTAACCCTAACACTAATCCTAACTCCGTCATCATATCTTACCACTAACCCTAAACATATCTGTAACCCTAACCCAAATCATAATACTAAACCTAACGCTAAGACTAAGCCTAACCCTAACCCTAAGCCTAACTCAAACGCTAACCCTAAAACCTAAACCTAACCCAAACTCCGAACCAAATCCTAAATTTTACAAAATCAATAATCCCAACCTTAACCTATGACCCTAAAGCTAACCTAAACCCTTATTAACTCTAAAACTAACTCTAAACCTACCCTAACACTAAATATTACCCAAACCGTAATCGTAACGCTAACATTAACCCTAACCGAGATTCTAACCGTAAATGTAAAGCTAATCCTAAACCTAATTCTAACCCTAACCCTAAATTTTACAGTAAGAATTATTCTAACTATAACCCCATAATCTAATGCTAACCTTAAAACTAATGCTAATCTTAGCCCTAACAGTAACACACAACCTAACCTTAAACCTAAACAAACCCTAACCCTAATCCTAATCCAAACCCTAACACTAACCCTAACATTAACCCTCTTAACCCTACCCCAATCTTTAACACTAACAATAATTTTAACTCTTAACTCTTACCCAAACCCTCACTGTAACCTTAACCTTACCCTAAATTTAACCCTAACCCTAAACCTAAACTAATTCTAAACCTATTCCAACCCCTAACGTAATTTCTAACTCTAACATCATATCCTAACACTAACCCTAAACATAACTGTAACCCTACCCAAACCATAACTTTAGACTAAACCTAACCCTAACCCTAACCCTAATACTGACCCTATCCCTAACACTAACCCGAACTATAACCCTAAAACTAAGCCTAAACCTAACCCTAATCTTAACGAAACCCTTAACATAACCCTAAACGTAACAGTAAACATTAACCATAAACCTAATAATAAACCCTAAACCTAACCCTAATCCTTACCCTTCCCTATACCTAAACCTAAACCTAAACCTAACCCTAAACCTAAACATAACCTTAACCCTAACTTTAACGAAATACTAACCCTAACCCTAAAACTAACACTAATCCTAACTCTAAAGTCTTACCCTAACCCTAAACCTAATTATAAGCCTAACAGTAAACCTAACCCTAACCCTAACCCCAACTTAACACTAACCATAATCCTATCCTCAACCTTAACGTAACTCTAACCCTAACACTAACTCTAACACTAATCATAACTCTAAACTCATACCCTAACCCTAATCCTTACCTTAACCATAATCTAAACTTCACTCTAACCGTAACGCAATACTAATCGTACCCTAACCCTAATGCTAACTTCTTATTATAACCCTAACCCTAAACCTAACCCTAACATTACCTTTAACCCTAACCCTAACTTAGCCTAAACCTAACTCTGATCCTAACCATAAAAGTAAAGCTAATCAAACTTTGATTCAAACTCTAAACTTAAAAGTAACCCTACCTTAAATTTCAAAATAATAATGTAACCCTAACCTCTTATCCTAGACCTAACCCTCAATCTTGCTTTAAGTCTAAAACTAACCCTAACATTAACCCGAACCCTGATCCAAACACTAAAACTAAAACTAATGCTAACCATAAGTTTAAATCTAACCCTAACACGAACATTAACTCTGATACTAACCCTAACACTAAAGCTGATTCTAACCCTAATACTAATCCTAACCCTAAACCTAACTTACACCTAAACCTAATCCTAACCCTAACCATAAATATATCACTAAACTAAAGCTTACCTAAACCCTAAAAGTAAGCTTAATCCTAACCTAATCCTAACCCTAATCCTAACCCTAATCTTAACCATCACCCTAATCCTAAACTGTAATCGCAACACTAACCCTAACATTAACCATAGCACTGATCCTAACCCTAAAACTAAAGCTAATCCTAACCCTAATTCTAATCCTAATCATAAATTTTACACTAACAATAACTCTAACCCTAACTCTCTACACTAACCCTAACCCAAAACCTAAAGCGTATCCTAACATTAACATTAACCATATCTATAATCCTACACCTAACCTAAACCTAACCCTAACACTAACCATAAACCTAACCCTAAACTAAACCTATAAAGAACCCTTACAATAACCTTAACCCCAACCAAACCCAAACTCTAACCCTAAACTTAACACTAATCCTAACTCTAAACACTTACCTTTACCCTAACCCTAACTCTAACTCAAAACCTAACCCTAACTATAACTTTGACTCTAAAAGTAAACCTAACCATAACCCTAACCACAATCCTAGCCCTAAACCTATCTCTGATGCTAATCATAAAAATAAATCTAATCCTAACCCAATTTTAACCCTAAACCAAAACTTATACTAACAATAACCCTTACAATAAACCTAATTTTAACTCTAACACTAACCCTAACAGTAACCCTAACTCTGACCCTGAAACTAATCTTAAACTTAACCACTTATGCAAACCCTAACCCTAACACTTAATCTCAACCTTAACTGTAACTTTAACCATGAAACTAACTCTGATCCTAACCCGAATACTAAAGCTAATCATTACCCTAATTCTAACCTGAACCCTAAATTTTATAGTAACAATAATACTAACCCTAACCCCTTACCCTATTTGTAATCATAATTGTTGCTAAACTTAAACCTAATACTAACACTATCCCTAAGCATAACTCTAATCTAAACCTAAATTGTAACCTAACGGTAAACCAAACTCTAGCCCTAACTCTAACCCTAACACTAACCCTAACCCTAAACCTAAACCTTAACCATAATCTAACACTGATCTAACCCTGACCCTAAACCTAAAACTAACCCTAACTGTAACCCTAAACTACTCCTAATCCTAATCCTAACCCAAATACTAATTATAATGCTAACCTCTAACTCTAACCTTAACACTAAATATAACTAAAACAAACCCAAAACATAACGCTAAACCTAACACTAACCTTAACCCTAAATGTAACACTAACCCTAAGCCTAAAACCAACCCTAACCATAAACCTTAAACCTAAACCTAATCCTAACCCTAAACCTATCTCTAACTCTAAATTTTACTCTAACAATAACCCTAACCTTAACTCTTGACCATAATCGAACCCTAACTCCAATATAACTCTAAAACTAACACTAACCCTAACCCTAACCCTAACCGTAACCCCATCCTTAACCATAACAGTATCCTAAAACTAACACTAACCCTAACCCTAACACTAACCTAAACAGAACCCTAATCCTAAACCTAAACAAATCTTATTCCTAATCCTAACTCTAACACTAATCGTAAATCTAACCTCTTACCCTAACCCTAACCTTAAACATAACAATATCCCTTACACAAAACATAACGCTAAACCTAACCGGAACTCTAACCCTAACCCTAAACCTAACTCTAAACTCATAACCTAAACAGAATCCTAACCTTAAACCTAACGGAAACCTAACCCTAACCCTAAACTTAACTAATCCTAACCCTAATCCTTACGCTAACATTAATTCTCACTAAAATTCTAACTCTAACACTAGCCTTAAACATAACAGTATCCCTAACCCAAACATTAATGCTAAAACTAAACCTAACCCTAAACCTAACCCTAAATTTTATACTAACAATAACCCCAACCTTAACCCCTGACCGTAAACTTAACTATAACTGTAATTTAACTCTAAAACTAACTCTAAGCCTAACCCTAACCCTAAATCTAAAGCTAATCCTAACCCTACTTTTAAACCTAATACTAAAATTACACTAAGAATAACCCGAAATCTGACTCCATACCTAACTCTAAAAGTAACCTTAAACCTAACCATAACCCCAAACTTAATAACAGCCCTAACCCCATACCCTAACCCTAACCCTAAACCGAAAGCTAATCTTAATCCTAACAGTAACACTAGACCTAACCCTTACCAAACGTAACCCTAACCCTAACTATGACCATAAACTAATCCTAACTTTAGTTCTAACCCTAATAGTAATCCTAATTCTAACCATGTAACCTAATCCTAACCCTAAACATAACTGTAACCCTAACCCAAACCATAACGCTAAACCTAACACTAACAATAATCCTAAATCTAACCCTATGCAAAATCATAATGCTAAAGCTAACCGTAACCATAAACCTAACGCTAAACTTAACTCTAAACCTAACCCTAACAATAACCGTAAACCTAACCCTTACCCTAACTCTAATACTAATCCTAACTCTAACCTCTTACACTAACCCTAACCCTAATCATCACTGTAAAACTAACGTGAAAGTTAATGCTAAACCTAACCCTAACCCTAACACTAATACTAACTCTAAGCTTTTACCCTAAACCTAACACTGACCCTAACTCGAATCCTAACCCTAACCCTAACCCTTAATCTAATCCCATACTCTAACCATAACCCTAAACAGAATGCTAATCTTCAACCTAAAAATAATCGTAACCCTAACCCTTATCCTAACCTAAGCCTACACCAACAGTAACCCTAAACACTAAACCTAATCCTGACTCTAAATGTACACCTAACACTAACCCTAAACCTAAAACTAATCCTAACCCTAACCTTAACGTAACCCTAAACCTAACAATGAAACAAACAGTAATCCTAACTCTAAACTCTTACACTAACCCTAACCCTAACTTTAACCTTACAGTAACCCTAACCCTAACAGTAACCCTAAACTTAATCCTAACCCTTACCCTAACCCTAACACTAACCTTAACGTAATCCTAACTCTAACGCTATCACTAAAACTAACTCTAACCTCTTACCCAAACCTAACCCTAAATTTTACACTAACAATAATCCTAATCTTAAAACCTGACCCTAAACCTAACCCTAAGCCTAATTTAACTCTAAAACTAACTCTAAACCAAACCCTATCCCTAAATTTAAACCAGATTTTAAATGGAACCAAAACACTAACCTTAACCAAATCATAACCCTAAATCTAAAGTTCACCCTAAAACTAATTCTAACCTAACCGTAAATTTTACACTAAGAATAACATTAACACTGACCCCATACACTAGCCCTAACCCTAAGGCTAACCATAACATAACCCTAACCCTAATATTAACCCTAACACTCATCCTAAATCTAAACTCTCTAACTAACTCTAACACTAAACTTAACCGTTACAGTAACCCTAACCCTAACTCTATGCCTAAACCTAACCCTAACCCTAAACCTAACCCTAACCCTAAACCGAACCCTAACCACAAACCTACCCCTAAACTAAACCTAACTTGAATCCTAATGGTAATTTTAGTCCTAAACCTAAACCTAACCCTGACCCTAAACCTACCCTAATGATAACACATAGTCAAAATTTTAAACTAACAATAACGCTAACCCAAACCCCTTACCCTAAACCGAACCATAATCCTAACTTTAACATTACCATAACCCGGAACCTAAACCTAAGCATAACCTTAATTCTAGCAGTAACCCTAACCCTATCCCTACCCTAAGAATAACCCTAACCTCCTAACACTAACCTAACCCTAAACCTTATCTTAACCCTAAAACTAAATTAAATCCTAACCCTAAATCTAACCCTAACCCTAACATTAACACTAACCCTAAATTATTCACTAGCAATAACTATAACTGAAATCACTTGCACTAACATTCACCCTAAACCTAAAGCTAAACCTAACCCTTAAATTCACGTAAACATAACCCTAACTCTAACCATAATCAAACCTACAGCTATACTAAACCTAACTCGAACGGTAACGGTAATCCTATCACTAAACATAACCCTAAACCAGACCCTAACCCTAAATCATAACCCTAACCTTAACACTACCACTAACCCTGAAATTAACTATAAAATTAAAGCTAATCCTAGCGCTAATTCTAACTCTAACCCAAATATTAATCCTAACACTAAATTTTAAATTAAAAATAACAGTTGCCATAACCCATTACACTAAACCTACCCCTAAACCAAATGCTAATCTTAACCCTAACACTAACTCTAACCCTAACCCTAGCCTTAATATGACCCTAACCCTAATGCTAAGCCTAACACTAATCCTAAATCTAAACTCTTACCCTAACCCTAACCCTAACCTAAACACTAACAATAAAACTAATCCGAACTCTAACCCTAACCCTAACACTAATTCTAAACTTAACTTAATCCTAACCCTATCCCTAACCCTAACACTAAACCTAACTCTAAACTCTTAACCTAACTCACACCCTAACCTTAACCATAACCTAAACTTAACCGTAACCGTAACCCTAAAAAAATCCTAACTTTATTTCTAAACCTAACAAAAATCCTCTCTCTAACATCATATCCTAACACTAACCCTAAAAATAAATGTAACCCTAAGCAAAACAATAATGCTAAACCTAACCCTAAACCTAACCCTAACGCTAACTCTAAGCCTAAAACCAAATATAACTGTAAACCCTAAACCTAACACTACTTCTTACCTGAGCCCTAAATTTTACACTAAAAATAATCCTAACCTTAATGCCTGAACCTAAACATAATCGAAACCGTAATTTAACTCTAAAACTAACTCTAACCCTACCCTAACCCTGAATATCACCAAAACCTTAAACGTGAACCTAACATTAACCCTAACCCAAATTCTAACCCTAAATCTAAAGCTAATCCTAACCCCAATTCTAACCCTAAACCTAAATTTTACAATAAGAATAACCCTAACCCTAATCAGAAACCCTAACCATAAACCTAAACGTAACGCTAAACTTAACACTAACAGAAACCCTAATCCTAAAACTAACCTTAATTTTAACGCTAACGTGAACTCAATTCTAAACCTAACCCTAACCCTAACATTAAACCCTAAACCTAAACATAAACATAAACCCTAACCCTAAACCTTACCCTAACTTAATCTAAACCTAACCGTAATCCTAACTCTAACGCTAACCCTAACCTTAAAGTAAACTTAAATTGAACCCTAACCCTAACACTAATCCTAACTCTAAACTATTATCCTAACCCTAAATCTAAGTTTAAGCTTAAGAGTAACCCTGACCCTAACCCTAACCTAACGCTAACCCTAAATCTAAACCGTAAACCTAACCCTAACCCTTATCATAACCCTAACCCTAAATCTAACCTTAACGTACCGCTAACCTTAACATTAACCCTAACACTAATCATAACTCTAAACTCTTTCCCTAACCCTAAACCTAACCTTAACCCTACTCTAAATTTGATCCTAACCATAACCTTAAACTAATCCTAACGCTAATTGTAACCCTAACACTAACTCTCACTCTAACCTCTTAACCAGACCCTAATCTTCAACATAACTGTAACCCTAACGTAAACCATAATGATAAACCTAACCCTAAGCCTAACAAAACCCGAACCCTTAATATAAACTTAACCCTAAACCGAGCCTTTATGCTAAACCTAACCCTAATCTTAATGCAATCCGTACCCTAACCCTAACTCTAACACTAATCCTAACTCTTAACTCTTAATGTAACCCTAACTCTAACCCTAAGCCTAACACCAACACCAACCCTAAACACTAAACCTACCCTTAACTCTAACCCGAACGCTAAATTTTACACTACCTCTAACCCTAACTTTAAACCCTGATTCTAAACCTATCCCAAACCCTTATTTAACTCTAAAATTAACTCTAACCCTAACCGTAACCATAAATCTAAACTTAAACTTAAACGTAACCAAAACACAAACACTAACCCTAATTCTAACCCTAACCCTAAATTTACAATAAAAATAACCCGGAATCTAACGCCATACCCTAACAGTTACCGTAAACCCTAACAGTAACCCTGACCCTAACACTAAACCCTAGACCGAATTCTAACCCTAATCTAACCTTAACATATACCTAACCCTAACCCTAACCTTAACAATAATTCTAACTCTAAACTCTTAACCTAACTCTAAACCTAACCTTAACTCTAACCTTAACCCTAACCCTAACGCTAACACTAATCCTTACTTTAACATAATCTTAAACCTAACTCTAAACCTAAACCAATCCCTAACCCCAAATCTTACCCTAACCCTAACCCTAATCTTAATGTAATACTAACACTGAACCTAACCCAAACAATAATCCTAATTCTGAATTCTTGCCCTAACCCTAACCCTAAATGTAACACTAACAGTAACCCTAACCCTAACCCAAACACTAACCGTAACCATAAAACCAAACCCTAACCCTAACCTAACCCTAAACTTAAAGTAATCCAAATTCTAACTCTAAGGATAACACTAATCCTAACTCTAACCTCTTACTCTATCCTTAACTCTAACCCTAAACCTAAATTTTACACTAACCATAAAACTAACCTTAATCCCTGACACGAAACATAACCCTAACCCTAATTCAACTCTAAAATTAACAATCACCCTAAACCAAACCCGACATCTAACCAAAACCTTAAAAATAAAACTAACACTAACCCTAACCCAGATTCCAACCCTAACAATAAAACTATTCCTAACCTTAATTCTAACAAACTTAAATTTTAACTAAGAATAACTGTACTCTAAACCTAAACCTAACGATAATCGTGACTAAAACAGTAAACCTAACCTTAACCCTAACCCTAACTCTAACCCTAACCCTAGTCCTAACCCGAATCCGAAACCATTAACCTAACCCAAACCTAAACCTAACCCTAACCCCAAGCCTAATACTAACCTTAACTTAACCCTAACGCTAACACTAACCCTAACACTAATTCTAACTCTAACCTATTACCCTAACCCTAAATCTAAGCTTAACCTTAACAGTAACCCTAATCCTAATCCTAAACTAACCATAACTCTAACCCTAAACCCTAACCCTAACACTAACCCTAACACTAATCCTAACTCTAACCACTTACCATAACCCTAACTCTAAACATAACTATAAGCCTAATCCAAACCATAACGCTAACATAATCCAACTCTAATTATGACCATAAAACTATTATCCTAATACAACCTTAACCCTAAACCCTAAAAATAACACTAACCCTAAACCTAACCCGGCCCTTAATGTAACACTAACTCTAACCCTAACACTATCACTAATCCTAACTCTAAACTCTTACCTTAAACTTAAGCCTAAAGTTAAAAATAAAAATAACCCTAATACTAACCCTAGACCTAATCCCACCCTAAGACCTAAATCAAACCCTAACGCTGACCTTAACGTAACCCTAACACTAACTCTAACGCTAACACTAATCCGAACTCTAAACTCTTACTCTAACTCTAACCCTAACGCTAACCCTAAATTTTACACTAACAATAACCCTAACCTTAACCCCTACCCAAAACAAAACACTAACCCTAATTTAATTTTAAACTAACTCTAAGCATAACGCGAACACTAAATCTACCGCAAATCTTAACGTAACCCTAACAGTAACCCTAACCCAGATCCTAACCGTAAATCTAAAGCTAATCCAAACCCGAATTCTAACCTTAACAATAAATTTTACACTAAGAATAACCCTAACCCTAAGCCTAACACAAATCCTAACCCCAACACTAATTTAACCCCATTCCTAACCCTAAACCTATCCCTAACCCTAAACCTAACCCTAACACTAATCCTAACCTTAGCCTAATCTTAACGTAACCCTAACCCTAACCCTAACTCTAACCCTGACACTAATCCTAACTCTAAACTCTTTCCATAACCTTAACCCTAATCTTAACTATAAAGTAACCTTAACCCTAACCATAATCTAAACTAATCCTAACCTTTATCCTAACCCGAACACTTATCCTTACTCTAACCTCATACCCTAATGCTACCCCTATTATAACGGTAAAACTAACCCAAACTATAAAGCCAAACCTAACCACAACTCTAACCCTAACCCTAAACCTAACCCTAACCCTAACCCTTAACATATAACTAATCCTAAACCTAACGCTAACCCTAACCAAAATTTTACACTAAGAAAAACCCTAACCTTAACCTCTGACCCCAAACCTAACAATAACCCGAATTTGACCCTAAAACTAGCTCTAACCCTAACACTAAAACTAAACCTAAATCTAACCCAAACCTAAACGTAACCCTAACACTAACAATAACCCTAAATCCTAACCCTAAATTTAAGATAATTCTAACCCTAATTTTAATCCTAAAACTAAATTTT
>NW_011889046.1:836010-836400 GCF_000151845.1 Pteropus vampyrus
ACACTAACAATAACCCTAAATCCTAACCCTAAATTTAAGATAATTCTAACCCTAATTTTAATCCTAAAACTAAATTTTACAGTAAAAAAAACCCTAACACTTACCTCATACCCTAAATAATATCCTAAACTTAAGGCTAAACTTAACCCTTACATTAATCCTAAACCAAACCCTAATCCTAACTCTAACCTAACCTTAAATTGACCCTAACCCTAACCCTAACCCTAAATCTAACCCAAAGCTTAAACGTAACCCTAAAACTAACCCTAAACCAGATACTAAACCTAAATCTAAAGCTAATCCTAACCCTAATTCTAACACAAACCTTAAATTTTACAATAAGAATAACCTGAACCCTAATCCCATACCCTAACCCTAACCCTAAATTAA
>NW_011889046.1:836745-839285 GCF_000151845.1 Pteropus vampyrus
TTACACTAACAATAACATGAACTCTAAACCCATTCCCTAACCCTACCCTTACCGGAACCTTAACATTAAAACTAAATCCTAACCCTAAAACTTAAGACTCATCTGAACCCTTTCCGTAACCTAACTCTAAACCTAACCCTAAACCCAACTCTAACCCTAACCTTAACGTAATCCTAAAACTAAGCCTAACGCTAAAATTTACACTAACACTAGCTAACTTTAACCCCTAACGCCAAACCTAACCCCAACCTAATTTAACTCTAAAACTAACTATAACTTTAACCCTAACCTTAACTTTAACCAAAACTTAAAACGCAATCCTAATACTATCCCTAAGCCAGAAATTAACTCTAAATCTAAAGCTAATCATAACCCTAATTCTAACCCTAACCCTAAATTTTATACTAAGAATAACCCTAACCCTAACCCCATACCTTAACCCATATCTAAACCTAATGCTAACCTTATGCTAACAATAACCATAACCCTAAACCTAACCGTAACCATATCCTTAACTTAACCGTAACTTAACCCTAACCCTAAACCTAACCCTAAATCTAAAGCTAATCCTAACTCTAATTCTAACCCAAACCCTAAACCTAAGGCTAACCTTAACGCTAACCTTATTCCTGACCCAAACCCTAACCATAACCTTAATCCTAACCCTAAACCTAACCCTAAATTTTACACTAACAATAGCCCTAACGTTTACCTCTGACCCCAAACCTAACCTTAACCAAAATTTAAATATAACTCTGAAACCTAAACCTACCCCTAACCCTAACAATAAACCAAAACCTAAATTGTACACTAACAATAACCCTAACCTTCATCCCGGACCCCAAACCTGACCTAACCCTAAATTAACTCTAACCCTAAACCCTAACCCGACACTTACACTAACGCTAACCCTACCCTAACATTAACCTAAATCCTAACGCTAACGGTAACCCTAACTATAACCCAAACAAAAAACCCTAACCCTAACACTAACCCTTACTCAAACCTAACCCTAAAACTAAACCTGACAATAACACTAACCCTAACTCTAACCTTAAAATAACCCTAACACTAAAACTAACACTAAACCCTAATACTACCCCTAAACATAACCCTAATCTAACCATAACTCTAACCCTATCCTAATCTATCCCTAACACAAACACTAAAACTAAACCCTAATGCTAACTCTAACCCAAACCCTAACCCTCTTACACTAACTGTAACCCTAACCCTAAACCTAAATTTTACAATAACGATAACCCTAAATTTAACCCCAGATCCCAATCCTAACACTAACCCTAATTTAACTCTAATACTAATTCTAAACCTAACTCTAAACCTAAGTCTAACCCAAATCTTAAACGTAATACTAACACTAACCGTATACCCGATTATTACCCTAAATGTAAAGCTAATCCTAACCATAATTCTAACCCTAACTTTAATTTTACACTAAGAATAACACTATTCCTAACCTCATAACCTAACCCTAACCCTAAACCTAATGCAAAACTTAACTCTAAGAGGAACACTACCCCTAAATCTGATCCTAACCATAAACCTACATTAAATTTTACAATAACAATAACCCTTACCTTAACCCCTGACTCCAAACCTAACCCTAACCCTAATTTAACTCTAAAATTAAATGGAACCCTAACCCGAAATCAAACCGAAACCTTAAACGTAACCCTAACACTAAATCTACCCAGATCCTAAACCTTAATCTAGGACTGATCCTAACACTAATTCCAACACTAACTCTAAATTTTACACTAAGAATGGACCTAACCCTAACACCATACCCTAACACTAACCTGAAACTAATGCTAAACTTAACCCTGACAGTAAACCTATCCCTAACCTTTAAATTAATCCTAACCCTAAAGTCTTTACCTCAACCTAAACCTAACCTTAACCCTATCCTAAACCTAACCCTAACCAAACCCTAAACTAATCCTAACCCTGACCGTTACACTGACACTAATTCTAAACCTAAACAAACCCTAACCCTAACGCTAATCCTAATCATAACCATACACCTAACCTTAACGTAAAGTTAACCCTAACCCTAACCCTAACCCTAAGCCTAACCCAACCAATCCCTAAATTTAACGTTATCCTAAACCTAAACCTAAACCTAACACTAAACCCTAAACCTAAACCTAAACATAAACCCTAACCCTAACCTTAACCCTACCTAAACCTAAATCTAACCCAAACCTAACCCTAAGCCTATTCTTAAACTCTAAAGCTAATCCTAACGTTAACCCTTACCTTAAGGTAACCCTAACCCTAAAACATACCTAACCTAATTCTAACAGTAAACTGTTACAGTAACCCTAAACCTAACCTTAACCATAATCTAAACTTAACCCTAACATTAGCCATAAACTAATCTTAAACATAATCCCAACTCTAACACTAATCCTAAAAAAACCTCTTACCTTAACCCTAACCCTAACCCTAACCCTAAACCTGAACCTAAACACTAATGCTAACCCTAACCCTAACGCTAACCCATCCATAATTTTAAC
>NW_011889046.1:840461-841861 GCF_000151845.1 Pteropus vampyrus
TAACAATAACTGTAAACCTAACCTAATCCTAACCATACACCTATCCTTAACGTAACTCTAACCCTAACCCTAACCCTAACCCTAAACCTGAACCTAAACACTAATGCTAACCCTAACGCTAACCCATCCATAATTTTAACCTTAACGTAACCCTAACCCTATCCCTAACCTTAATACTAATAATAACTCTAAACTCTTAACCTAACCATAACCAAAAACTTAACCCTAACCTAAACATAACCTGAACGGTCAACCTAAACTAATCCTAAACCTAATCCTAACCCTAACACTAATCCTAACTTGAAACTCATACCATAAGGCTAAACCTAAACATAATTATAACTGTAACCAATACTATAAGGCTACACCTAACCCTAACCATAACCCTAACCCTAAACCCAACCCTAAGACTAATCCTAACCCTAACTTTAAACCTAACCGTAACCCTAACCCTAATCCTAATGCTAACCCTAACTCTTACCTGAAACTTATCCATAATATAACCCTAACTTTAATGCTAACCCTAACACAACTCCTAACTCTAATGACTTACCATAATGTTAACCCTAAATCCAACAATAAATTTTGCACTAACAATAACCTTAAAATTAACCAGTAACCCAAACCTAACCATAACCCTAATTCAACTCTGAAACTAACTCTAACCCTAATCCAGAACATAAATATAACTCACACCTTAAATATAAACCTAACAGTAACCCTAACCCAGATCTTAACCCTAATCTAAAGCTAATCCTAACCCTAATACTAACCTTCACACTAAATTTTAGACTAAGGATAACCCTAATGCTAACCCCACAACCAAACCATAACCCTAAAGCTAATGCAAACCTTAACCCTAACAGTAACCCTAAACCTAACTGTAAACCTACACAAACTCTAACCCTATCCCGAATCCTAATCTTAGCGATAACCCTAATCCCAAACATAACACTAAACCTAAACCTAACCTAAACCTAACCCTATCCCTAACGCTAAATTAATCCTAACCGTAGTCTTAAACCAAACACTAAACCTAACTCTAAATTCTTACCCTAACTTTAACCTAAACTTAACTCTAAGAGTAACCCTAACCCAACACTAACCCTAACATTATTCCTAACTCTAAACAGTTATCCTAATCTTAACCCTAGCCTTAACTCTAAAATAAACTTAACCATAATCGTAACCCTAAACTAATCCTATCCCTAATCCTACCCCTAACACTAATTATAACTCTAACATCATACCCTAAACCTAATCCTAAAAATAACTTTAACGTAACCGAAACCATAACGCTAACCTAACCCTAAACCTACCATCAATCCTAACCCTAACCCAATCTCTTAACGTAACCCTTACCCTAACCATAACCCTAACACTATTCCTGACTCTAAACT
>NW_011889046.1:843151-844733 GCF_000151845.1 Pteropus vampyrus
CTACCATCAATCCTAACCCTAACCCAATCTCTTAACGTAACCCTTACCCTAACCATAACCCTAACACTATTCCTGACTCTAAACTCTTACCCAAACCCTAAACCTAAACTTAACACTTCCAATAACCCTAAACATATCCCTAGCCCTAATCCTCAGTTTTACACTAACAATAACCCTAAATTTAATCCCTGACCACAAACCTAACTGTAACCCTAATTTAACACTAAATCTAACCTTAAGCCTCACCATAACCCTAACCCGAACCCTAAAATCTAACCCTAACCTTAACGTAACCCTAACACTAACACTAAACCTAGCACAATTCCTCACTCTAATCACTTGCCATAATCCTAAACCTAACTTTAACCCTAACAGTAAACCTAACAATAACACTAACCCTAAACTTATCCCTAACCCTAAACTTAACTTAACCCTAACCCTAAATCTAATCCTAATACTAAACTCTTACCCTAACCCTAACACTAACCTTAATGCTAACCATAACCCAAACCCTAACCCTAACACTAAAGATAACCCTAATCATAACGCTTAACCTAACCTTAACCCGAACGATAATCCTAAACTTAACATAACCCTAACCCTAACTCTATGCTAAGAGTAATCCTAACTCTAACCTCTTACCTAACCATAACCCTAAATATAACTCTAACAATAACTCTAATCATAACCCCTGACGCCACCTAACCCTAATCCCAATTTAACACTAAAAGTAACTCTAACCCTAAACCTAACCCGAAATGTAAACTAAACCATAAAAGTAACGCTAACACTAAACCTAACCCAGATTCTAATCCTAAATCTAAAGCTAAATCTAACCCTAATTCTAACCTTAACCCTAAATTTTACACAAAAAATAACAATAACACTAACCCCAAACCCTAACCGTAACCCTAAACCTATCGCTATTCTTTAGCCAAACAGTAACTCCACACCTCACCCTAAAAAGAATCCTAACTCTAACCCTAAAACCTAACCTTAACCCTAAATCTTACCCTAACCTAAACCTAAACCAAATCACAAACCCTAATCCTAACCGTAACCCTAACACTAACCCTAACCCTAACACTAAATCCTAACCCTAACCCTAACCCTAACCCTAACTCAAAATTTATAAGAAAAACCCCAAATCTAAACCCTAACCATAACCCTAGACATAAACCTAATCCTAACCGTAACTCTATTACCCTAACCCTAATACTAACCCTAAACCTAACTTAATCCTAACCCTAACCCTAACACTTACACTAATCCTAACTCTAAAGTCTTACCCTAACCCTAAACCTAACTTTAACCCTAACCTAAACATAACCCTAACCGTAATCCTAAACTAATCCTAAACCTAACACAAAACCTTACACTAATCCTGATCATAACCCTAACCCTAAACCCTAACCGTAACCCTAACTATAACCCTAAACCTAATCCCAACCTTAACATAACACTATCCCTAATCCTAACACTAATCCTAACTCTAACATAATACCCTAAACTTAAACCTAAATATAAGTGTAATCAGAACCCAATACATAACGCTAAACCTAACCCTGATCCTAAATCTAAG
>NW_011889046.1:846068-850715 GCF_000151845.1 Pteropus vampyrus
AACCCAATACATAACGCTAAACCTAACCCTGATCCTAAATCTAAGCCTAACACCAAACCTAACCCTATATTCTAAAACTAACCCTAAACTTAACCCTAACGCGAAATTTCACACTAACAATACCCTAACTTTAAACCATGACCTAAAATAATACTAACCCTAATTTAACTCTGAAAGTATCTCTAATCATAACCCTTACCCGAAATTTAACCAAAACCTTAAACGTAACCATAGCACTATCGCTAACACAGATCCTAACACAAATCTAAAGCTAATACAAACTCTAATTATAACCCTAACACTAAATTTGCCCTAAGAATAACCTGAACTCTAAACCATAAACCTAACCCACAATCGTAAACCTAATTCTAACGCTAAGGTAACCTATCTCTAAACAAAACCAAAACCGTAACCCTACCGTAATGCTAATCATAACGTAAACCTAAACCTAACCATAACCCTAACAATAAATCTAAACCTAACCCTAATCCTGACTATAACCCTAACCCTAACACTATACTAACCGTAACCCTAACCCTAACCCTCACTGTAACCCTAACGCTAACTCTAACACTAACTTAACCCTAATCATAACTCTTACACTACTCCTAACTATAAAGTCTTACCCTAACCATAAACCTAATCTTAATCATAACATTAACTTAACCCTAACCATAACACTAAGCTAATCCTAACCTTAAATCTAAAGCTAATCCTAACCCTAAACCGAAACCTGACCTTAACCCTAACCTTTTACTCTAACCCTAACCCTATACATAAGTGTAACACTAACTCAAACCATAAGGCTAAAACTAACCCTAAAAACAACCCTAACCCTAACCCTAAATCTTACCCAAATCTTAAACGTAGCCCTAACACAAACCCTAACCCAAATCCTAACCCTTACTCTAAAGCTAATCGTAACCCTAATTCTAACCCTAACCCTAAATTTTACACTAAGAATAAACCTAACCCTAAACACATACCGTAACGTTAACCCTAAACCTAATGCTAATCTTAAGGCTAACGGTAAACCTACCCTAACCATAATGCTAACCCTAACTCTAAATTCTAACCCTAAACCTAATCCTAACTCTCACTCTATCCCTAACCCTAATCCTAACCCTAAATCTAAACCTAGCCCTAATCCTAACCCCTTACTGTAACCTTAACCCTAATCTTAACTATAACAGTAACCCTGATCCTAAACCTAAAACTAAAGCTAAAGCTATATGTAACACTATCCCTAAACCTAACTCACTCTAATCTAAAACTAACCCTAAACCTAACACTACCATAAACCTAACTTTAAGTTAATCTTAACCTGGCCCTAACTCTAAACCTAACCCTAAACCTAAACCTAACATTAACCCTGATCCTAACCCTAACTTCTTATTGTAATCCTAACCCTATCACTAAAACTAACCCTAACCCTTAACCTAACCTAACCCTAAGCATAACGCTAAACCTAACCCTAACACTAACCCTAACCCTAACACTAACCCTAACCATTTATTCTAACCCTAACCCTAAAACCAACACTAACACTAACCATAAACCTAAACAGTATAGCTAACCAATACGTAACCCTAACCCTAACACTAACACTAATCCTAACTCTAAATTCTTACCCTAACCATAACCCTAATCCTAAACCCAACCCTAATTCTAACACTAATCCTAACTCTAACCACTTATCTTAAACCCAACCCTAAACCTATGCCAACCCTAACACTAACGCTAACCCTAACTCTAAACCTAAAACCAACCCTAACTCGAAACCTAACCTAAACGTAACCCTTACCCTAACTCTAAATTAATCCTAACCATTACTCTAACCGTAACCTAAACCTTATCCTAAGACAAGCCATCACCCTATCGCTAATCGTAACCCTAACTTTAACTCTGAAACTAACTCTAACTCTAACCCTAACCCTATCACTAACCATAACACTGGTCCTAAACCTAATACTATAGCTAATACAGACTCTAATTCTAAAACTAAATCTAACCCTAAACTTTTACCTTAAACCTAACACTAACCCTAATTCTAAACTTTCAACTGACAATAACCCTAACCATAATCCCTTATAATAAACGTAACCATAACACTAACTTTAATCTAAAACTAACCCTAACCCTAACCTTAACCTAACATTAACCCTAACACTGACCTAAAACCTTAAACAAAAGTTAAAGATATCCATAATTCCAAACTTAACCATACAGTAAGGCTAAACCTAACCCTAAAATTAACCCTAAAGCCTAACCCTAACCCTAATCCTAACACTAAACCTAACTATTAATTTTACACTAACAATAAATATAAACCTAACCTCTTACAATACCTTAAACCTAAACCTAAAACTAATGGTAAACCTAATAGAAAACCTAATACTATCCCTAATGCCAATCTAAACATAACCCTAACTCTAACCGTAAACATAAACTCTAACAGTAACCGTAACGCTAACCTAACGCTAAAATTAACCCTAACCCCTTACGCTAACCCTAACAATAACTTAACCTTAATCCTAACTCTAACCCTAAACCTAACCCTAATATTAATCGTAAATATAACCGCTTACCCTAAGCCTAACTCTAACCCTAACCCTGATCTTAACACTAAAACTAAATCTAATCCTAACCCTAAATCTACTCCTAAACCTAACACTAACCCTAACCCTAAATTTTACACTAACCATAACTATAACCGTAACACCTTAACCTAAACCTAATCCTAACTCTAACTTTAACTCTAAAAATAACCCGAAAACTAAACCTAACATTAACCTTAACCCTGATCATAACCCCAAAATTAAGATAATCGTAAACTTAATTTTAAACCAAACACTAACCCCAAGCCTAAACCTAAACTCTAACCCTAACCCTAACAGTAAACTTAACCTAACCCTAACCTTATCCCTATCCCTAAAACTAACGCTAACTCCAACCAAAACACAAAATCTAACCATAACTCTAACCCTATTACCCTGACTCTAAACCTATCCTAACTCTGAACTTAACCAAAACCCTAACCCTAACCCTAATCCCTAACCCTAACCCTAACCCTAACCCCAAATCTGAGCCTAAACCTAAAACTATATCTACTCCTAATCCTAATTATAACCCTATTTACTACATAAACCTTAACCGTAAATTATAAGCTAACAAATACAAGAAATCTAACCCTAACTATAAACTAAACCTAACTCTAATGGTAACTCTAAAACTAACTATAACCCTAAACCTAACTCTAACCCTAAAACTAAAGCTATTCCTAGACCTAATTCTAACCCTAGCACTAACACTAAACCCAGTTCTAACTCTAACCCTTACCCTAACCCAACCATAACCATGACGATAACTCTAATACTAAACCTAACTCTAACACATAACCCTAATCCTAAACATAACCGTAACCATATCCCTTACCCTAACCCTAACCCTAACCCTAAATTTTACACCGACTGTAACTGTAACCCGAAAAGCTTACCCTTAACCTAATACTAAACCTAAATTGACTCTAAAACTGTTACACTAACTGTAAACCTAACGTTAACACTAGCCATAACCCAGATCCTAACCCTAAAAATAAATACTCGTAAACCTAAATCAAACACTAGCCCTAAATTTTACACTAACCATAATCCAAACCCTAACTTTAAATCTAAAACTTACCCTAACTCTAACCCTAATCCTATCACTAACACTAACCGAAATCCTAACCCGATAATTAAAGCTAAACCGAAGCCTAAATCTAACTCTAATGCTAAATTTTACACTAACAATAACCCTAATCGTAAACCTTTACCCTAAACCTAATCCTAAACCTAATGCTAAAACAAACCTTAACACTTACCTAACCCTAACCTTAACCTAACTCTAACACTAACATAACCCTAAACCTAACCCTAACCGTAAAACTTATCCTAAACCAGACGTAAACTAACCCTAACCCTAACACAACCCTAAACCTAACCCTAACCATAACACTAATCCTAACTCTAAGCTCTTACCCTAACCCTAACCCTAACCCTAACACTTTAACTCTAAAACTAACCCTAACCCTAATCATAACCCTAACATTAACCCTAAACCTCATCCTAACAAAAAATCTAAAGCTATTCCTAACCCTAATGCTAATCCTAACTCTAATAGTAACCCATAAACCTAACCCTAAATTTTACACTAACAATTACCTTAACCTTAACCCCTTACCCTGAACTTAATCCTAAGCCTAAATTAACTCTAAAACTAACTTTAAACCTAACCCTAACCCTAAAACTAAAGCAAATCCTAAACCTCTTTCGAACCCTAACCCTAAATTTTACATTAACAATAACCCTAACCCTAACCTCTTACCCTAATGCTAAACCTAAACCTAACACAAACCCTAACCCTAACCCTCATCCTAATCTAAACCTAATCATAACCCTTACCGTAACCTAACCCTAACACTAACCCTAATCCTAACACTAATCCTAAAACTAAACTCTTATTCTACCTTAACTCTAACCCTAACGGAAACCAAAAATGAGGTTAATGCTAACCCTAATCCTTGCCCTAACCCTGATACTAATCATAAAACTAAAGTTAATCCAAAACCTAATTCTAACCCTAAGCCTAACAATAACCCTAACCCTA
>NW_011889046.1:854555-858122 GCF_000151845.1 Pteropus vampyrus
TAATCCTAAACCTAATTGTAACCCTACCCTAACATCAACCTAACCTAAAATTTTACACTAATCCTAAACCTAAGCCTAACACTAACCCCTTACTCTAATCCTAAACCTTACCCTAACTTAAACCATAAAACTAACCCTTACATTAACCTTAACGCTAACATTAACCCTAACACTGATCCTAGCCATAAAACTAAAGCTAATCCTGAACCTAATTCAAACTCTTGCCCTAAACATTACACTAACAATATCAGTAACCCTAACCCCTACCCTGACTCTAACCATAAACTATAGCTAACCCTAACCCTAACACTAACCCTATCCCGAAACATAATCCTAAGCTACACCTAACCCTAAACCTAAAAATAACCTTAAACCTACCCCTATTAAAACCTAACCTGAACCCTAACGGTAACCCTAACCCTAACTCTAACCTTAACGTAACTCTAACCTTAACCCTAACTCTAACACCAATCTTAACTCTAACCTATTAACCTAATCCTAAACCCAAGTGTAATATTAACCCTAATCCCAACCCTAACCCTACTCTTAACATAACCCGAACCATTACCCTAACCTTAACCTTACTCTAATCTAACAGTAAATCTAAGGGTAATCCTAACCCTAATGCTAAACCTAACCCTAATCCTAACCATAATTCTAACTCTAACCTTAAGGTAACTCTAACGCTAACCCTAACCCTAATAATGAACCCTAACCCTAATCCTAACAATTACCGTATCCTAAAACAGAATCTAAAGCTAAACCTAACTATAACCCTAACAGTAACCTTAAATTAACTTTAACCCTACCCTAACCTTAAACCTAAACTTCACCCTAAAAGTAACCATAACCCTAACACTAAATCTAATCCTGACCCTAATTAAACCCTAATCATAATTCTAACCCTTACCCTAACCCTAAACCTAAACTACACTTTACCTTAAACCCTAACTCTATCCCTGATCCCAGCGCAGAAACTACAGCTAATCCTAAACCTAACCCTAACCTAAACCCTAAATCTAACCTCTTATGCTAACCTTAACCTACAACCTAAGCTAACCCAAACTCTAACAGTAACCCTAAACCTAATCCTAACTCTAACATAAACCTAACCATAACTCTAACCCTAAACATAAGCATAACCCTAAGGTAAATGTAACCTGACGCTAACTCTAACCCTAACTCTAAACCTAACTGTAACGCTAACCTAACCATAACTCTAACCCTAACATTAATCCTAACTCTTACATTGTACCCTGAACGTAACACTAACCCTAACATTAACCCTATTCCTAAATTTTACACTAACAATAACACTAACCCTATCTTCTTACCCTAACAATAAGCCTACACTAGAGCTAACCCCAACTAACACTAACCCTTTCTGTAATAACTCTAACCTAGACTAACCTGAATCCTAAACAAAACCGTAAACCTACACCTAAAGTAAACCTAACCCAACTCTAACTTAAACCAATACTAACTTAAACCTAAAACTAACCCTAAATCCTAACAATAACCCTAACACTAACGCTAATCCTAACCATTACTTCTTATTATAACACTAACCCTAAAACTAAACCTAACCCTACCTAAAATCCTAACCCTAACCCTAACCCTAACCCTAAATTTTACACTAAAAATAAATCTAAACCTAACACAACTAACCATTACTTCTTATTATAACACTAACCCTAAAACTAAACCTAACCCTACCTAAAATCCTAACCCTAACCCTAACCCTAACCCTAAATTTTACACTAAAAATAAATCTAAACCTAACACAACACACTAACCCTAATCATAAACCTAATGCTAACATTAACCCTAACAGTAACCCTAACCCTATCCTAATCCAAACCCTAACCCTATCCATAACACTAATCCTAACTCTAATCTCTAACACAAACCCTAACAATAACTCTAACCATAACAAAACCCTAATGTTAATCATAACGTAAACCTAACTCTAATCTTAACCTAACCCTAAACCTATCACTAACCCTAACACTAATCCTAATTCTAAACTCTTACCCTAACCCTAAACCTAACCTTAAAACTAACAGTATCCCTAAACCTAACCCTAACCCTATCCTGAACAATAACCCTCACCCTAAATCTAACCCTAATCCTAATTGTAACCCTAACCCTAAAACTAATCCTACCTTAATATAAACCTAACCCTAACCCTAACCCTAACCCTAACCCTAACCCTAACCCTAACCCTAACCCTAACCCTAACTGTAACTCTGACCCGAAACATAACGCTAAACATAACCCTAACATTACCCCTAATGCTACCCCTAAAACTAACACAACCATAACAATAAAACCTAAACATAACTCTAACCATAACCCTAACCCTATACCAAACACTAACCTGAATGTAATCCTAACCATAAAACTAATCTTAACTCTAAACTCTTACTCTAAATCTAACCCTATACTGAACCCAAACAGTAACACTAACACTAACCTATTCCTAACCCTAACCCTAACCCTAACACTAATCCTAACTCTAAACCCATACCCTAAACATAACCCTAAGTTTAACCCAAACCCTAACCACAAAACTAACCCGAACCCTAACCCTAACCCTAATCTTAACGTTACCCTAACCATAAACATAACCCTATACTAATCCTAATTTTAACCACTTAATCTATCCCTAACCCTACCATAACACTAAAATTGACACTAAAAAAACTAACTTTAGACCCTGACCCCAAGACTAACACTAATCCGAATTTAACTCTAAAACTAACTCTAACCCTAACCCGAACCCAAAATCTAATCCTAACCTTAAATGTAACTCAAACAGTAACCCTAAACCAGATCCTAACTCTAAATTTAAAGCTAATCCTATCTCTAATTCTAACCCCAACCCTAAATTTTACACTAAGAAAAACCCTAAACATAACCCCATATCCTAATACTAATCCTAAACCTAACACTAATCTAAACCCTAACAGTAACCCACACCTTAAACATGAACCTAACCCTAAACCCTAACCCTAAACCTAAGCCTAACGCTAATCCTAACCCTAACCCTAACTCTAACACTAATCCTATCTCTAAACTCTTACCCTAACCCTAACACTAAAGCTAACCCTAACCCTAATATTAACTCTTACCCTAACCCGAACCCTAAAGCTAACCAAAACCTTTATGTAACCTAAACAATAACTCTAAAACTATCAACAACCCTAAGCCTAACCCTAAACTTAACGTAACACTAAAGCTACCCTAAACCTAACCATAAACCATAACCCTAACCCTAACACTTACCCTAACCTAAACATGAATTAACAGTAATCCTAACCATAAGAGTAAACTAATCCTAACCCTAACCCTAACCCATGCCTGAACGTAACCCTAACCCTAATACTAACCCTAACACTAACCCTAATAGTAACTCTTAACATGAGCCTAATCCTAAACATAACTGTAACCTTAACCCAAAACATAAAGCTAAACCTAATCCTAACCCTAATTATGACCCTAAAACTAAGCATAACACAAACTTAATCCTAAAGACTAAACCAAACCCTAAATCTAACCGTAACC
>NW_011889046.1:859347-860898 GCF_000151845.1 Pteropus vampyrus
TAAACCTAATCCTAACCCTAATTATGACCCTAAAACTAAGCATAACACAAACTTAATCCTAAAGACTAAACCAAACCCTAAATCTAACCGTAACCCTAACACGAACCTTAATGTAAACCTAAACCAAACCCAAACCATAACACTAAACGCTAACCCTAAAACTAACCGTAAACCCTAACACTAACTCTAACTCTTACATGAACCTAATCTATACATAACCCAAACCCTAACGCTAACACTAACACTCACACTAATCCTAACTCTAAACCCTTACCCTAACCCTAAACCTAAGCTTAACCACAGAGGTAAGCCTAAACCTAACCCTAACCTAACGCTAACGTTAAGTATAAACCGAACCCTAAACCTAACTGTAACCCTAACCCTAACCCTCTCCACCTACCTAACCCTAACCCTCTCCCCCTAACCCTAACCCTAACCTCAACGTGACCCTAACCTAAAATTCACCTTAACACAAATCCAAACTCTAAACTCTACCCTAACCCTAAAAATGACCTTGAGACTAACGTAAACTTACCCTAACTGTAGACCTAAACAAACCGTAACCCTAAACTTAATGTAATCATAACCTAACCCTAACCTTAACACTAATAATAACTCTAAACACTTACCATAGCCCTGAACCTAAGCTTAATCCTAACAGTAACCCTATCCCCAACCCTAACTTAACACTAACCGTAACATTAAAACCTAACCCTAACCCTAACCCTAACCTTAAGATAACCTTAACCGTAAAACTAACTCTAAACACTTACCGTAACGTTAATCCGAAAAGTAACAGCAACCTTAACCCAAAACGTAACGCTAACCTAACCCTAACACTAACCCTTAACCTAACCCTAAGCCTAACACAACTGTAACCCTAAATCCTAAACCTAACCATAACTGTAACCCTAACCTGACGTGACCCTAACCCTAACGGTAACCCTAATCTTAACACTAAACCTAACCCTAACTTAACACTAAAACCTCACAATAACACAAAACCTTAACCCTAACCCTCACCCTATTACCCTATCCTAACGCTAAACCTAACCCTAACACTAACCATAACCCGAACACTAAACCATAACCCACACCCTAACCCTTACCTTAAACTAACCCTAAATATATCACTAACCCTCCTCTAACCTCTTACCCTAAACCGAACCCTACCATAACCCTAAATTTTACATTATCAATATCCCTATCCTTAACCCCTGACCGTAATCCTGACCCTAACCATAATTTAACTCAAAAGATAACTATAACCATAACCCTAACACTAACCTAACCCAGAACATAAACCTAAATCTAAAGCTAAACCGAACGCTAATTCTAACCCTAAATTTAAATGTTACACTAAGAATAACACTAACCGTAATCCCATAACTTAACGATAAACGTAAACCTACCCCTAACCCAATCCCTATTCCTAATCTTAAACTTAACCCCAATCCTAACAAGAACCCTAACCCTAATTCTATGCCTAACCCTAACCCTAGGCCTAACCCTAAACCTAACCCTATCACTAATCCTAACTCTAAAATCTTA
>NW_011889046.1:861524-868025 GCF_000151845.1 Pteropus vampyrus
CACTAATTCTAACTATAATTTCATTCCCTAACCCTAACCCTAAATAAAACAGTAACTCTAACCCTAATCTAACCCTCAACCCAGGACTAACACTAACTCTATACCTAAAACTAAGTCTAACTCTAACCTCTAACCCTAACCCTAACCTCACCTTAACATAACCCTAACCCTGACCCTAACCCTAACCCTAAACTAAACTTAAGATTAACAATAACATTAACCCTTATCTTAACCTAAATATAAATCTAAAACTAACCCAAACCCAAACCCTAACACTAACACTAACCGTAACCCTAAACATAACGTAACCGTAACGCAGAACTGAACCCTAACACTAATCCAAAACCTAACCCAAACCCTAAGCCTAACCCTAACCCTAACACTATTCCTAACTCTAAAATTTTACCCTAATCCTAAAACTAATCTTAAACCTAAGAGTAACCCTGACCCAAACCAAACCATAACGCTAACACTAAACCCTAACACTAAACCTATCCCTAACCCTAAACGTAACCCTATACATAACCCTAACCCTAACCTTAACATAACACTAACACCAACCTTAACCCAGATCCTAAAACTAAATCTAAAGCTAATCCTAACCTTTATTCTAACCTTAACCCTAAATGTACACTAAGAATAACCCGAAAACTGCACCCATATACTAAACCTAACCCTAAACCTAATGCTAATCCTAACCCTAACCTTAATGTAACCCTAACCTTAACCTTAACATTAACACTAATAATAATGCTAACCCTAACCCTGAACTAAACCCTGAACCTAGCCTAACCGTAACCCTAACCTTAACGTAACCCGAACTGTAACCTAACGCTAATACTAATCCTAACTCTAAATTCTTACCCGGACCCTAAAACTAACCTTAACTCTAACAATGAACCTAATACTAAAATTAAAACGAACCCTAACCCTAAGCCTAACACCAACCCTAACCATACCTTAAACTTAAACCTAACCCTAACTCTAACCCTAAATTTTACACTGACAAGAACCCTAACAAAAACCCCTACTCCAATTCTAACCCTAACCCTAAGTAATCTCTAAAACTAACTCTACCGTAACCAGAACCATAAATCTAACCAAATCCTTTAACTTAACCTGACACTAAACCTAATCAGATCCTAACCCTAAATCTAATGCTGATCCTAAGGCTAAATCTAACACTAACCTTAAATTTTAGACTAAGAATAAATTTAACCCTGACACTAACCCTAACCCTAAACCTTAACCTTAACACTAAACCTAACACCAACCCTAACACTAAACCCTAAACTTAACACTAACCAGAACCCCAACCCTTACCTTAATGTAACCCTAAAACTAAACCTAACCCTAACACTAATCTTAACTCTAAACTCTTACCCTAACACTAAATCTAAGCTTAACCCTAACTCTAATCCTAACCCTAACCCTAACCCTTACCTTTACACTAACAATAACTCGAACTTTATCCCCTGTCCCTAAACCTAATCTTAACCCTAATTTAACTCTAAAACTAACTCTAACCCTAACCCTGACCCTAAATCTAACCGAAACCTTAAGAGTAGTGCTGACCCTAACCCTAACACAGATCCTAACCCTAAATATAAAGTTAATCCTAACCTAAATTATAACCTTAAACCCAAATTTAAACAAGGAATATTCGAACTATAAACCCTAAACCTAACCCTATCTGTAACCCTAACCCTAAATCTGATTCTCACCTAACCTATCCCTAAACCTAACCTTAAACCTCAACCTAACCCTAATCCTAACCTTAACAGTAACCCTAACCTTAACCCGAACCCTTACCCTAACTACCTCTAATTCTAACCCTAACCCAAACACTGAACCCTAACTCTAACTCTAAACCTAACGCTAACCATAACCCTAACCTTAACATGACTCTAACCGTAACGTTATCCCTAACACGAATTCTAACACTAAACTCTTACCCTATCCCTAACACTTACTTTAACCTAACTTAAACGTAACCCTAACCGCAACCCTAAACTAATCCAAACCTTTTCCGAACCCTAACAGTAATCCTAAATCTAACCTATTAACCTAACACTAACTCTAAACATAACTGTAACCCTAATCCAAAACATAATGCAAAACCAAATCCTAACCCTAACACTAACCAGGACCCTGACCCTAACCCTAAGCCTAACACCAACCATAAGGCTAAACCTAAACCTAACCGAAAAGCTAACACTAAACCTAACCCTAACCTTATCGTAACCCTAACCCTATCCCTAACCCTAACACTAACCTTAAATCTAACCTCTTACCCTAAACCTAACAATAACCCTAACACTAAATTTTACTCTAACAATAACACAAACTTAACAACTGACTCAAACATAACCCTAACCCTAAATTAACTCTAAAGCTAACTCTAAACCTAACTCTAAAACTAAATCTAACCCAAACTTTAAATGTAACCCTAAAACTAACCCTAACCCAGATCCCAACATAATCTAAACCTAATTCTAACCCTAAAACTAACCCTAACCCTAAATTTTACACTAAGTATAACCCTAACGATACGCCCATACCCATACCCTAACTCTAAAACTAAAGCTAATCTTAACCTAACAGTGACCCTAAAACCTAAACCTTATCCTAACCCTAACTATTACCTTATCCCTAAATCTAATCCTAAACCTAGTCTGAACCCTAACTCTAACCCTAACGCTTACCGTAAACATGACCCTAACTCTAGCCCTAACCCTTAATCTAAACTAACTCTAAACATAAAGCTAAATGTAACACTTACCCTATTTCTAACCCTAACCCTAACCTTATCCCTACCCTTAACGTAAACCTGACCCTAACAATAAACCTAACTCTAACCTAAAGCCTAACACTAAAACTAACCCAGATCCTAATCCTAAATCTAAAACTAATCCTAACCCTAAATCTAACCCTAACCATATATTTTACACTAAGAATAACCCTAACCCTAACTTCAAACCCTAACCATAACACTACTCCTAACACTAACCCTAACCCTAAACCCTAAATTTAACCCTAATTCTAACCCTAACCCTAACTGCTAACCGCTAACCCTAATCCTAAACCTAACCCAAACCCTTACCCTAACCCTAACGCTAACCTTAACGTAACCCTAACCCAAACACTAACCTGAACACTAATCCAAACTCTAAACTCTTACCCTAACCCTAACTGTGACCTTAAACATAATCTAAACTTAATTTTAACCATAACGCTAAACTTAAACTAACCCAATTCCTAACCTTAACACTAATCTTAACTCTACTCTAACCCTAAACCTAACCCAAAACATAACTGTTACCCTAAATTAAAGCAGGACACTAATCCTTACTCTAACCCTCACCATAACCATAACCCTAACCGTAACCCTAAGTTTAACACAACTCTAACGCTAAACCAGAAACCTAACCCTAACCCTAACAATAACCCTAAACCTAACCCAAACCCTAAACCTAATCCTAACCCTAACTGTAACATTAATCCTAACTCTAAACTCTTGCCATAACCCTAACCCTAAACTTAACCCTAAAATATACAGAAAAGAACCTTAAACTTAACCCCTGACCCCAAAACTAACCGGAACCATAATTTAACTCTAAAACAAATTCTAACCCTAACCTGAACCCTAAATCTAACCGAAACCTTAAACATAACCCTAACACTAAAACTAACCCAGATCCTAACCATAATTTTACACGAAAAGACCTTAAACTCTTACTCTAACCCTTACCCTAACCCTCACCCTAACTCTTACCCTAACCCTAAACCTAACCCTATCCCTAACCCGAACACTAATCCTAACTCTAAACTCTTACATTAAACCTAACCCTAACCTTAATCCTAACCTAAACTTAACCCTAAGCGTAACCCTAAACTAAACCTACCCCTGTTCCTAACACTAATCCTAACTCTGACATCATATCCTAACAATAAGCCTAAACATAGCTGTTACCCTAACCCAAAACCTAACGCTAAACCTAACACTAAACCTAAACCTAACTGTTACCCTAACTCTAAGTATAACCCTAACACTAAACCTATTCCTTACTCTAAACACTTACCCTAACCATAACCCTAATACAAACCCTAAACCCTAATCCTAAGCCTAACCCTAACCCTAACACTAAACCTAACACTAACCTTAACATAACCCTAACCATAACTCTAACGATAACACTAATCCTAACTCTAAATTCTTACAATAACCTTAACCATGACCTTAACCCTAACATAAACTTAACCCTAACAGTAACCCTAAACTAAACCTAACCCTATTCCTAACCCTAACACTAATCCTATATCTAGTCTCTTACCCTAAACCTAAACCTAAGCGTAAATGTAACCCTAACCCAAAACATAATGCTAAACCTAACCCTAAGCCTAACACAACTCAAACCCTAAACTCTATACCTTAACCTAACCCTAACAATAATCATAACCCTAAACCTATTCCTAAACCTAATCTTAACCTAAACATCACCCTAACCCTAATTCTAAACCTAACACTAATCCTGACTCTAAATTTTAACCCTAACCTTATCACTAACCTTAACCCTAAATGTAATACTAACACTAACACTAAACCTTAAACCCTAACCCTAAACCTAACCCTAACCTTAACGTAATCCTAACTTAACCCTAACACTTACACTAAACCTAACTCTAAACTCTTACCCTAAAACTAACCCTAACACTAACCAAAAGCCTAACACCAAACCTAAACCTAAACCCTAAAAGTAAACTTAACTCTAACCCGAACCCTAATTTTTACAAACAAAAAACCCAACCTTAACATTAGACCTTAACCTGATCCTAACGCCAAACCTAAACCAAACCCTAATTTAACTCGAAAACTAACTCTAACCCTAACCCTAACACTAAATCTAATCAAAATTTAAACGTAACCATAACAGTAACCATAAGACATATTCTAACCTTAAATCTAAAGCTAATTTTAAACCTAATTCTAACCCTAATCCTAAATTTTACAATAAGAATACCCTAACACTAACAACAAACCCTAACCCTAACCCTAAACCTAATGCTAACATTCACCCTAATAGTAACCTTAACCCTAGCCCTAACCCTAATAACTAACCCTAACCATAACCGTAACTCTAAACCTAACCCTAACCCTAACACTAACCTAAAACCGAAACCTAACCCTATCTGTAACTTTAACCCAAACCTTAACGTAACGCTAACTGTAACCCTAAAGTAATCCTAACCCTAATCCTAACCCTAACACTAATCCTAAATTTAACCTCATGCCTTAATGCTAAACTTAACCCTAAACATAACTGTACCCTAACCGAAAACATAATGCTAAACCTAACCCTAACTGTAACCCTAAAGCTAACCCTAAACCTTAAAGTAACCCTAACTCTATCCCTAACACTAACACTAATCTTTACTCTAAACTCTTAACCTAACCTTAAACCAAATCTTAACTATAACAGTAACACTAAACCTAGCCCTAACCCTGACCCTAACACTATCCCTAACCCTAACCTTAACCCTAACACGAAAACCTAAACCTAAACCTTACCCTAATCCTTAACCTAACACTATTTCTAACCCTAACCCTAAACTTAATGTAACTGAATACCCGAATCTACCGCAAAAATTAATCCCAACTCTAATCTGTTACTCTAACCCAAATTATCAACCTAACTCTAAAGTATACACTAAAAAATAACCCAAATACTAACACCAGATCCGTATACTAACCCTTAACGTAAAGCAAATCTTAAACCTATCAGTAACCCTTAACTGAACCTGAAACCTAACCCTAAAACTAACCCTAAACCCTAACCCTAATTCTAACCCTAGCCCTAACACAAACCCTATCCCTAAACCTAAACCTAACCCTAAACCTAACCTTAACCCTAACCTTAACACAAAAGATAACCCGAACTTAACCCTAACCAAATCCCTAACCCTAACACTAATCCTAACTCTTAACTCTTATCCTAAAAGTAAACCTAAGGATAACCCTAACCTAAACTTAACCATAACCATAATCCTAAACTAATCCTAACCCTATTCCTAACACTAATCGAATCCTAACTCTAGCATTATATCCTAACAAAAACCCTAAACATAACTGTAACCCTAAACCAAACCATAATGCTAAGAGTAGCCCTAACCCTAACGCTAACCCTATACATAAGCCTAACACCAACATATTCCCTAAACCCTAGACCTAACCCTAGCCCACACCATAACCCTAAATTTTACTCTAAAAATAAGCCTAAACTTAATCACTGACCCTAAACCTAACCCTAACCCTAATATAACTCTAAAACTAACTCTAACCTAAACTTAACCCTAATCGTAATGCTAAACTAATCCTAACCCTAACCGTAAATATCACTCTAATCCTAAATCTAACCTTTGATGCTAACCCTAACCATAAACATAACTGTAACCCAGAACTCAAAACAAAACACTAAACCTAACCCTAACCTTAATGTAATT
>NW_011889046.1:868075-873136 GCF_000151845.1 Pteropus vampyrus
AAATCTAACCTTTGATGCTAACCCTAACCATAAACATAACTGTAACCCAGAACTCAAAACAAAACACTAAACCTAACCCTAACCTTAATGTAATTAAACCCTAACAGTAACCCAAAGCCGAACCCTAAACCTAACCCTAACCCTAACTCTAAACCCTAAACCTAACCCTAACTTAAACCCTAACATAAACTTAACCCTAACCATAACCATAAACTAATCTTAACCCCAATCCTAACCTTAACCCTAACAGCATCCCTAACCATAATCTAACCATAACCCTAACCCTAAAACTAACACTAACCCTAACCCTAATCCTAACTGTAACCCTAACCCTAAATCTAAACAAAAATTTAAACGTAACCATAACACTGACCCTAACCCAGATCCTACCCTTCAATTTAAAGCTAAACATAACCCTAATTTTAACTCAAACCCTAAATTTTACACTAAGAATAACCCTAACTCTAACCACTTACCCTAACCATAACCCTAAATTTAATGCTAACTTTAACCCTAACGGTAACCCTAACCCTAACCATAATATGAAATCTAACTTAACCTTAACCCTAAAGCTAAAGCTCAAACTAAACCCTAACACTAACCCTAACTCTAAACCATAACGCTAACCCTAATCCTAAAATTTACCCCAACTAAACTGTAAAACTAAGCCTAACCCTAACGCTAAGCCTAACCGTAACTTTAACGTAACCCTAACCCAAACAGTAACCGAGATTCTAACCATAAATCTAAAGAAAATCCTAACCCTCATTCTAAATTTAATCCTAAATTTTACACAAAGAATAACCCCTACCCTAACCACATACCCTAACAGTAACCCTAAACCTAATGCAAACCTTAAACCAAACAGTAACCCTATCCTTAACTTCACCCTAACCCTAAATCTATCCCTAACCCTAAGCATAACCCTTAACCTAAACCTAAAACCTAATGCTAACCATAAACCTAACAGTAACCCTCTCCCTAACCAGAATCCTAACCCTAACCCTAATCCTAACCCTAAACCTAACACTATTTCTAACCCTAACTTAACCCATATCAAATTCCTACCCTAACACTAATCCTAACTCTAAACTGATACCCTAATCCTAAACCTAAACCTACTTCTAAAATTTACACTAACAATAACACTAACCTTAACTGCTTACCACAAACCTAATCCTAACACCAATTTAACTCTAAAACTAACTCTGGGCCTAAACCAAACATTAAATCTAACCCAAACTTAAACGAAAGCGTACAGTAACCCTAACCCTAAACCTAATACTAAGTCTACCTGCAAACCCTTTACCTAACTCTAACCCTAGAATTAACAGTGACTCTAACCCTAACCTTAACAAACACCTAACCATAACAATAAACCTAACCTTAACCCTAATGCTAACCTTAACGTAAACCAAATGCTAACCCTAACCCTAACACTAAACCCGAAACCTAACCCTATCCTAACCCTAACCTGAACTGTAACCATAACTTTAAAGTAACCTTAACCCTAAACCTACCACTAATATTAATCCTAACTGTAAACTCATACCCTACCCTAATCCTAACCCTAACCTTAATGTAACCTGATCGTTAACCCTAACGCTTATACTAATCCTAACTCTAAACTCTTACCCTAACCCTAACCCAAACCCTAACTCTAAATTTTATAGGAACAATATCCCTAACCATAACCCCTGACGCCAAAGCTAATCCTAACTTTAATTTGACTCTAAAACTAACACTAAACTTAACCGTAATCCTAACCCTGACATTAACACTAACCCTATCACTAACCCTAACCATAACCCTGACCCTAACACCAACCCTAACCCTAAAACCTAACCATAACCCTTATCCTAAAGATAACATTAATCTTAACTCATACATGAACCCTAACCCTAACATATCTGTAAACATAACCAAAACCGTAACGCTAAACCAAACCCTAACCCTAACACTAACTTTAAAACTAAACCCTAAACGTAACACTAAACCTAACCCTAACCCTAACCCTAACCATATTGTAACCCTAACCCTTACCCCACCCGTGTTCTAACCCTAACCCTAAACTTAATGTAACCCTAAATATAACTGTAACCCTAACACTAATCCCAAACCCTAAATCTAACCATAAACCCTAACCCTAACCCTAACCCTAACCCTAACCTTAACGGAACCCTAACCCTCACCCTAACCTTAACACTTCTCCTAACTCTAATCTCTTCACTAACCATAACTCTAACACTAACCCCAATATTAACCCTAACCCTAAACCTAATGCTAACCATAACCTAAGCCTAAACCTAACCGTAACCCTAACTCTAACCCTAACATTAATCTTAACACTAACTCTTATCCTAACTATAATCCTAACCTTAAACAAAACCTAAACTTAAACATAACCATACCCTAAACTCATCTTCACCAAATCCTAAACCTAATACTTATCCCAACTCTACCTCATACCCTAACCTATTTTCTAAACATAACAATAAACGAACCCTAAACCTAACCTTAATGTAAACCTAACTCTATCCGTAACCCTAACCCTAAACTTAAACCTAAATTTTACTCTAACTATAACTCTAACCTTAACTCCTGACCTGAAACCTAACCCTACCCTAATTTAACTCTAAAACTAACTCTATCCCAAGCTCTAAAATTAAACTCATCCAAATCTTAAACGTAATTTTAACACTAACCCTAACCCGAATCATAAACCAAATGTAATACTTACCTTATCCTGTACAATAACCCTAACCTTAACGCTAACGCTAACCCTAAATCTAACACTAAATGTAACCAAAACCTTAAATGTAACCCTAACACTAACCCTAACCCGAATACTAACCATAAACCTAATGCTTACCTTAACTCTAGCAGTAACCCTAATCCTAACCCTAACACCAAACCCTAAACCTAACCCTAACCCTAAATCCTAACATTAACCCTAACACTTACCCTACTTAACCCTAAACCTAACTCTAACCCTAATCTTAACCGTAACCATAACCCAAAATTTAAACAAAAACTTAAAAGTAAATCTAACACTGACCTTAACCCAGATCCTACCCCTCATCAAAAGCTAAACCTAATCCTAATTCTACCCCTAACCCTAAATTTTACACTAAGAATAACCCTAAACCTAACAGTAATCCGTTACCCTAAACTTAACCCTAAATCTAATGCTAACTTTAATCCTAACATTAACCTTAACCCTAACCATAATCTTAAATCTAACTTAACCTTAACCCTAAACCTAAACCTCACACTAAACCCTAACACTAAAACTAACTCTAACCCTACTACTAACTCTAAACACTAACCCTAAACCTAACCCTAAACCATACCATAACCTAATCGTAAACCTAAGCCTAACCCTATCCCTAAGCCTGACCCTAACCTTAATATAACCCTGATCCTAACCTTAACCCAGAATCTAGCCATAAATCTAAAGCTAATCCTAACCCTAATTCTAAATATAATCCTAAATTTACACAAAGAATAACCCTTACCATAACCCCATAACCTAACTGTAAACCAAAACCTAATGCAAACCTTAACACTAACAGTAACTCTAGAATCTAGCCATAAATCTAAAGCTAATCCTAACCCTAATTCTAAATATAATCCTAAATTTACACAAAGAATAACCCTTACCATAACCCCATAACCTAACTGTAAACCAAAACCTAATGCAAACCTTAACACTAACAGTAACTCTACCGATAACTTAACCCTAACCCTAACTCTAATCCTAACCCTAAACCTAACCCTAAACCCTAACCCTAATGCTAACCATAAACCTAACACTAACCCTCTTTCTAACCCTAATCCTAACCCTAACCCTAATCCTAACCTTAACCCTAACACTATCCCTAACCCGAACTTAACCCTAACTGAATCCCTAAACCTAACACCAATCCTAACTCTAAACTCTTAGCTAATCCTAAACCTAAACCTACTCATAATATTTACACCAACAATAACCCTAAACTTAAACCCTGACAACAAATCGAATTCTAAACCCATTTTACCACTAAAACTAAATCTAACCCTAACTCAAACACTAAATCTAACCCTAAACTTAAATGAATCCTAACAGTAACCCTAACCCTAACACTAATACTTATACTACCTGCAAACTCTTACCCTAACTCTAAACTTAAAAATAACATTAACCCTAACCCTAAATCCTAACCTGAACCCTAACCCTAACAATAACTCTAATCCTAAATCTAACACTAAACCCTAACCATAACCCTAAACCTAACCCTAACCCAAAAGCTAAACTTAATGTTACCCTAACACTTACCTGAACCCTAACACTAAAAACTAAATCTAACCCTAATCCTAGCCTTAACCCTAACCATAACCCTAACCTTAACATAATCCTAATCCTAACACCAACACTAAAACTAAACCTAACAGTAAACTCTGACCCTAACCTAACCCTAGTCTTAACTTTCTCATAACCCTATCCCTAAACTGAACCGTTACACTAACCCTAACCATAACCCTGAACCCTATACTAACCCTAGCCATTAAAACTAACCCTTACCCTAACCCTAACCTTAACATAACCCTAACTGTTACCCTAACAATAACATTAATCCTAATTCTAAAGTATTACCCTAACCCTAACCCTAACTTTAACCATAAACTAAACATAATCCTAACTGTAACCCTAAAATTAATCCTAATACTACTTCTAACACAAACACTTATCCTAATTCTAACATCATACCCAAATCCTAACCCTAATATTTCCGTAAACCTAACCAAAACCATAAGGCTAAACCAAACCCGAACCCTAACCCAATTTTAACACTAAACTCTAAACCTAACCCTAAACCTAACCCTAACCGTATCGTAACCCTAACCCTAAACCTAATCGTGATCCTAACACTAACCCTAAACATAACAAAACTCTAAACCTAACTGTAACCCTAACATTAAAATCTAACCCAAAACCTTAATGCTAACCCTAACCTAACCTTAACACTAACCCTAACCCTAACGCAAAACCCTAAACCTAACCCAAAACCTAAATCTAAA
>NW_011889046.1:874436-875968 GCF_000151845.1 Pteropus vampyrus
TCTAATGCTAACCCTAACCTAACCTTAACACTAACCCTAACCCTAACACAAAACCCTAAACCTAACCCAAAACCTAAATCTAAAAAAAAACTTAAACGTAAACAGAACACTAGCCCTAACCAAGAACCTAACCATGAATCTTAAGCTAAACCTAACCCAACTTCTAATCCTACCCAAAAATTTTACACTAAGAATAACCATAACCCTAACCCTCGCCCTAAACTTAACCCTAAATCAAATGATAACCTTAACGCTAACAGTAACCCTAACCCTCACCATAATCTTAACTCTAATTTAACCTTAACCCTAACACTAAACCTCACACTAAACCCTAGCCCTAACCCTAACCCTAAACCCTAACTCTAACACTAACCCTAAACTTTACCCTACCTAACCGTAAACCTAAGCTTAACCCTATCCCTAACTCTAACCCTAAGCTTAACGTAATCCTTACCCTAACCATAATCCAGATTCTAGCCATAAATATAAAGGTAATCCTAAACCTAATTCTAAATCTAAGCCTAAATATTACACTAAGAATAAACCTAACTCTAACCCCATAACCTAAACGTAACCCTAAACCTTAAGCAAGCCTTAACCTGAACAGTAACACTACCCCTAACTTAACACTAACCCTAACCCTAACAGTAACCTTAACCCTAACCCAAAACACTAACCTAATCATAACCATAACCCTAACATTAACCCTCTGCCTAACCCTAATCCTAACCCTAACCCTAATCCTAACTCTAAATCTAACACTATCCCAGATCATAACTTAACCCTAACCCAATCTCTAACCCTAACACTAATCCTAACTCTAAACTCTTGCCCTAACCCTATACCTAAACCTACCCCTAAATTTTACACTAACAATAACCCTAACCATAATCTCTGACCCGAAACCTAATCCTAATCCTAATTTAACTTTAAAATTAACTATGACCCTAACTCGAACTCTAAATCTAACCCCAAATTTAAACAAAACCTAATAGTAACCCTAACCCTAACTGTAATACTAATTCTACCTACAAACTCTTACACTAACTCTAACCCTAAACTTAACACTAACTTTAACCCCAACTCTAAATCCTAACCCTAACCCTAAACATAACACTAACTGTAATCCCTACAATTACACTAAACACTAAACATAACGCTAAACCTAACACTGACCCTAAACCTAACCCTAAACTTAACGTAACCCAAACGCTAACCCTAACCCTAACACGGAACCCTAAACCTCAACCTAATCTGAACCCTAACCCTAACTCTAACCCTAACATTAAGGTAACCCTAAACATAACCCTAACACTAATAGTAATCCTAACTCTAACCTCTTACCTAACCCTAACCCTAACCGAAAGTTTTAGACTAATAATATCTCTAACCATAACACTTGACGTCAAAGCTAATCCTAACCTTAATTTAAATCTATAACTAACGCTAACCCTAACTCTAACTCTAACCCTAACGCTAACCCTAAACCATAACCCTAACCCTAAACCTAAAACCTAACCCTAACCCTAACC
>NW_011889046.1:877254-879115 GCF_000151845.1 Pteropus vampyrus
CTAACCCTAACGCTAACCCTAAACCATAACCCTAACCCTAAACCTAAAACCTAACCCTAACCCTAACCCTAACCCTAACCTTAACGTAACCCTAACCCTTAACCTAACACTAACACTAATCCTAACTCTAGACTCTTACCATAACCCGAACCCTAACCTTAACCATAACCTAAACTTAACCCTAAACGTAACCCTAAAATCAATCATAACCCTACTCCTAACACTAACAGTTATCCTAACTCTGACCTCATGCCCTAACATAACCCTAACATATCTATAAACAAAACCCTACCCCTATCCCTAACCCTAACACTAAACCCTAAACCTAACCCTAAACCTAACCGTAACCCTAACCGTAACCGTATCGTAACATTAACCATAACCCTAACCGTACTCCTAACCCTAACTCTAAACTTAACATAACCCTAAACCTAACCGTAACAGTGACATTAAACCCTAAACCTAAAACTAACCATAAGCCCTAACCCTAACCTTAATGTAACCCTCACCCTAACCCTAACCCTAACACTAATCCTAACTATAATCTCTTCACTAAACCTAACCCTAACCCTTACCCTAACCTAAACCTAATACAAACCCTCAACCAGATCCTAAACCTAACCCTTACCTTAACCCTAAACCTAACCATAACCATAACTTTAACGTAACACTAACCCTAACCCTAACACTAATCCTAACTCTAAATTCTTACCCTAACCGTAACCCAAACTATAACCATAACCTGAACTTGACAATAAACGTAACCCTAAACTATTCCTCACCCTAATTCTAACCCTAATACATATGCTAAATCTAATTTCATACACGAACCAAATTTCTAATCATAAATGTAACCTAACCCAAACCATAATGCTCAACCTAACCCTAACCGTAACCCTAACTTTTAACCTAAACCTAATCCTAAATCTTAATGTAACCCTAACCCTAAACCTAACACTAATTTTAAATCTAAACTCTTACTCTTAACCTAACCCAAAACTTACACCTAATAGTAGTGCTAACCGTAAATCTAACCATAACATTAACTCTAACAGTAACCCTAACAATAAACCCTAACCCTAACACTAATCTAACCCTACCCCTAATCTTAACCATAAGCTTAACGTAACCCTAACCCTAAACCATACCATAACACTAATCCTAATTCTAAACCCTTTCCCTAAACCTAATCCTAACCCTAACCCTAACCCTAACTCTAGGCCTAACGCCAACATTAAAAATAAATCATACCTTTAACTCTGTCCCTAAACTAAAATAAACTCAAATTTAACTCTACAACTAACTCTAAACCTCTCTAACCCTAAACTCTAACCCTAATCCTAACCCTAACCCTAATCCTAACCCTAACCCTAACACTAACCCTAACCCTAACTTAACCCTAACCATATTTCTAACCCTAACGCAAATCCTAACTCTTAACTCTTACCCTAACCCTACTCCAAACCTTAACCCTAACCAAAATTGAACCCTAACAGTAAACTTAAACTACTCCTAGCACTAACCCTAACCCTAACGCAAATCTTAACTCTAAACTCTTACCCTAGCCCTAACCCAACCTAAAAACTAACATTAATGCTAACCCTAATCCTAAACATATCCCTAACCATAACACTAATTCTATCTCTAAAGTCTTTCACTAACACTAAACCTTAAATTAACCCTAACAGTAACCCTAGCCCTAACCTTAAGTTAACGGTAACCTAAATTTAAACTCTAACCCTACCCTAAACCTAACCTTTAAGTAATCCTAACCCTAACCCTAACTCTAACACTAATCCTACGTAAACTCTTCTCTAACCTTGAACCTAATCTTAACACTCACCTAAACTTAACCCTAACC
>NW_011889046.1:879165-879827 GCF_000151845.1 Pteropus vampyrus
CCTAACCCTAACCCTAACTCTAACACTAATCCTACGTAAACTCTTCTCTAACCTTGAACCTAATCTTAACACTCACCTAAACTTAACCCTAACCATACCCTTAAACTAATCCTAACCCTAACACTAATCTGAACTCTACCCTTTTTCCCTGACCCTAACCCTAAACATAATTGTAACCCTAACCAAAACCATAACACCTACCTAACCCTAAACCTAATGCTACCCTCACCCTAAGCCTAACAGAACAATAACCCTAAACCCTAAACCTAACTCTAGCCCTAAACCTAATTCTAAATCACACCCTAAATTTAAGGTAACCTTAACTCTATCCAAAAACATAACACCAATCCTAACTCTAAACACTTATCCTAACCCTAAACCTTACCCTAACACTAATACTAACTCTAACCTCTTAACTTAATCCTAACCCTAAACTTAACGCTAAAATTTACACTAACAACCCTTATATTAACCCTGACACCAAACCTAATCCTAACCCTAATTTAACTCTAACATAACCCTAACCTGAACCCTAAATCTAACCCAAATCTTTAACGTACCCTGAATAGTAACCCTAACCCAGATCCAAAACCTAAATTTAAAGCTAATTCTAACTCTATTTCTAACCCCAACCCTAAATTTTACACTAAGACTAACTCGAA
>NW_011889046.1:880312-891798 GCF_000151845.1 Pteropus vampyrus
CTCTAAATTCTAACCCTAACACTATACCTAACCTAACCCTAAATATAACCCTACCACAAAACCCTCACCCTAACCCTAAACTTAACAAAACCCTAAACCTAACACTAACCATAACACTAATCCTAACTTTAACTTCTTACCCTAACACTAACCCTAAACATAACTGTAACCCGAACACAAAACATGAACCTAAAACTAATCGTAACCCTAACCATAAACCTAACCCTAAGCTTATGTAACCATAACATTAACCCTAACCATCACACTAATCCTAAATCTAAACTCTTACCCTAAACTTAACCCTAAAGATAACTGTAAACTAACCTAAAACATAATGCTAAACCTAACCGTAACCGTAACTCTAAACTTAACTCTAAAGCTTATACTAACCCTACTCTAACCCTAAATCTAATACTAATCTTTACTCTAAGCTCTTAACCTAACCTTAAATCAAATATTAACCCTAACAGTAACCCTAACCCTAACACTAATCCTGATCCTGACGCGATCCCTAACCCTAACTCTAACCCTAACACTAATCCTAACTCTAAACTCTTATCCTAAACCTAACCCAAACTTAACACTAACAATAAACCTAACCCTAACCATTACCCTAACCCTAACACTGACGCTAACACTATCCCTAACCCTAACCGTAACACTAACCCTAACACTAAACCGCAACCCTAAACCTAACCCTAAAACTAACCCTAACAGTAAACACTTACCATAACCGTAACGCTAACCTTAATCCTAACCCTAACCATAACCCTAACCTTTACATGTCCCAAACCCTAACCCTAACGCTAACACTAATCCTAATTCTAAACTCTTACCCTAAACCTAAACCTAACCTTAACCCTATCAGGAACCCTAACCCTAAACCTGACTTTAAACTTACCACTAAACCCTAACGATAACCATAACCATAACCCTAACGTTAACGTAACCCTAACCATAACTCTAACCTTAACAACAAACCCTAAACGTAACACTAACTCTAACCCTAACCCTGATCCTAACCCTAAACCTAAACCCTAACCCTAATCCTAAACATAACATTAAACCTAACCCAAACCATAATGATAAAAATAACCCTAATCATAACCCTAACCCTAGCCTAACAACAACAGTAAACCTAACAGTAACCATAATGCTAACTCTAACTCTAACCCTTAACGTAACCATAACCTTAAACCTAACACTTATCCTAACTCTAAACTCTTACTCTAACACTAAACCTAACCTTAAACCTAACAGTAACATTAACCATAACCCTAACAACAACCCTAACCCTAAACCCGAACCCTCACCCTATCCATTACCTTAACCTAACCCTAAACCTAAACTTAACCATAAGCCTAAACCAAACTCATATCCTAAAAATAACCATTACCCTAACCCTAACACTAATCATAACTCTAACCTCTTACATTAATTCTAACCCTAACCAAAACCCTAAATTTTACACTAACAGTAACCCTAAACTTAAGCCACGACCCAAACCTAACCCTAACCATAATTTAATTCTGAAGCTAACTCTAACCCAAACACTAAAACTAAATCTAACCCAACCTTAAACGTAAACTTAACACTAACCCTAACAGAGATTCTAACCCTAAATCTAAAGCTACTTCTAACCTTATATCTAACTCTTTCTATAAATTTTACACTAAGTATAAGCCTAACCCAAACTCATACCCTAACCCTAACCCTACAGCTAACGCTTATCTTAATCCTAATAGCATCCATAAATGATAACCCTATCCCTAACCCTAACCCTATCCCTATCCCTAACCTAATCGTAAACCTACTCCTATTCGTAACCCTAACACTAATCCTAATCCTAACCCTAACCTTAATGTAACACAAAACCTAAGCCTAATCGTAACACAAATCGTGTCAGTAAAATTTTACACAAAACCTAACCCGAAACTAATCTTAACTCTACCCGTAAACGTCAACTATTTCTAAACCTAATCCTAACCCTAATATTAATGCTAAATCTAACTTCATACCCTAACGCTAAACCTCAACATAACTGTAACCCTAACACAAACCATAACGATAAACCTAACCTTAACATTAACCTTAAAACTAACCCTAAGCCTAACACCAATCCTAACCCTAAGGCTAAACCGAACCCAAACCCTAATCTAACACTAAATTTTACACTAACAATAAACCTAAACTTAACCGGTGAACCTAAACCTAACACAAACCATAATTTAACTCTAAAACTAACTGTAATCTTAACCTGAATTCTAAATCTAACCGAAGCTTAAGTGTAAACGGAACACGAAACCTAACCTAGATCCTAACCGTAATTCTAAAGCTAGTCCTAACCCTAATTCTAACTCTAACCCTAAATTCACACTAAGAATAACCCGAACTCTATACTCATACCCTAAACATAAACCTAAACCTAATGCTAAACTTAACAATAACACTAACCCTAACCATAATCCTAACCTTATCCCTAACCCTAACAGTAACACTAACCCTAACTCTATCCCTAACCCTAACACTAACCTTAACGTAAGCCTAACTCGAACCTTCACCTTAAACCTAACACTACTCCTAACAATAAAATCTTATCCTAATCCTAAACCTAACCTTAACCCTAACCTAAACTTAACCCTAATGGAACCCTAAACTTGTCCTAACCTTAATCTTAACCCTAACACGAATCCTAACTCTATCCTCATATCCTAAGCCAAATGCTTAATATAACTTTAACCCTAATCCAAACCATAACACTAAACCTAAACCTAACCCTCATCCTAAACCTTACTCTAACCTTAAAGTAACTCTAACCCTAACCCTAACACTAACCCTAAATCCTAACACTCACTCTAACCCTTACACTAATCTAAACATAAGCAGAACCCTAACCCTAACCCTAAAACCAATCCTAACCATAACCCTTACCATAACACTAATCCTAACTCTAAACATTTACCCTAATCCTAATGCTAACCTTAACCCTAACCTAAAGTTATCCCTCACAATAAAATTAAACTGATCCTTACCCTAACCCTCACCCTAAACCTACCACTAACCATAACCATAACCCTAAGCTTAATGTAAATCTAACCCTAACTGTATCCCTAACACTAATCCTAACCCTAACATCTTAACCTAAACCAAACACTGACCCTAACCCTAAATTTTACACTAAGAATAACAATAACCCTTATCCCATACCCTAACACTAACTCTAACACTAATTCTAACTTTAAACTCTTACCCTTACTCTAAATCTAACCATAACTCCAACATTAACAGTAACCATAACCCTATCCCTAAACCTAAACTTAACCCTAACCTTAAACCTAAACCTTAACCACCGACCCTAAACCTATCCTTAACCCTAATTTAACTCTCAAACTAACTCTAACCCTAATCCTAACCCTAAATCTAAACGAAACCTTAAACGTAACCCTAACACTAAACCTAATCCAATTTATAGCCTTTAATCTAAAGCTAATCCTAAACCTAATTCTAACCATAACCCCGAACTTACACTTAGAATAAACAGAACTATAAAATCATACACTAACCCTAACTCTAAACCTAATGCTAACCTTAACACTAACAGTAAACATAACCCTAAACCCAACCCTAACCCTAACGCTACACGAACCCTAATTCTAACTATAAATTCTTACACTAAACCTAATCTTAACCTTAAACCTAACCTAAACTTAACCCTAACCATAACCCTAAACTAATACTAACCCTAATCCTAAGCCTAACACTAATGCTAAATCTAACCTCATACCCTAACCCTAAATCTAAACCAAATCCTAACCCTAACCATAACCCTAACCCTAACACTAATCCTAAATCTTATCACTTAGCCTAACCCTAAGCCTAAACATAACTGTAACTCTAACTGAAAATATAACGCTAATCCTAAACCAAACGCTCACACAAATCCTAACCCTACCCCTAAATCTAACCTTAACGTAACACTAACACTAACTCTAACATTAATCCTAACTCTAAACTCTTACTCTAAACCTAAACCTAAGCTTAAACCTAACAGTAACTTGAACACTCGCTCTGCCTAACGCTAACTCTAACCTAAAGCCTAATCCTACCTAACATTAATGTAACGCTAACCCTAACCATATCACTAATTCTACGTCTAAACGCTTGCTTAACCTTGACAATAAAATTACCCCTACCAATAACTCCTACCATAACCATAACCCTAAACATAACCCTAACCCTAACCCAAACCCTAAACACTAACCCTAACCCTAACCCTAACCAGAGAGCTATCCCTAAATCTAATAGTAAATCATACCCTAAAAAGAAACCTGACGCTAACAGTAAGTGTAAACTCTAAAACTAACACTAACCCAGATCCTAACACTAAATCTAAAACTAATCCTAACCCTAAATCTAACCCTAACCCTATATTTTAGACTAAGAATAACCCTAACACTAAACCCAAACCCTAACCCTAACCCTAACCCTAAAAATAACCCTAACTCTAAAACCTAACCCTAAGCCTAACTCTAACCCTAACTCTAAACCCTAACCCTAACCCTAAACCTATTCCTAACACTAATCCTAACTCTAAACTCTTACCAAACACTGACTGTGACCTTAATCGTAACATAAACTTAACCCTAACTGTAACCTTAAACTAAACCTAACCCAATTTCTAACACTAACACTTATCCTAAATCTAATCTCATACTCTAACGCTAAACCTAAACATAACTGTAACCCTAATCATACTGTAACCATAACCATAACACTAATTTTAACCCTAACCCTAACCCTAACCTTAACATCAACCCTAAGCCTAACACAACTTCAACCCTACTCCTAAACCGAACACTAACCTTAACACTAACCCTAACCCAAACCCTAACCCTAACTGTAATACTAATCCTAACTCTAAACTCTTACTCTAACACTAACCCTGACCTTAACCCTAACAGTAACCCTAAACCTAACCCTATCCCTACCATTAACCCTAAACATAACCCTAACAGTGATCCAAACCCTAAACCTAACCATAACCGTAACGTAACCCTAAACCTAACACTAAACCCTAACACTTAACCTAACCAAAAACCCTAACCTTAGCACTAACCTTTACCCTAAACTAACCCTAAACCTAAAACTAACCCTAACGCAAATCTTAACGAAACTCTAACCATAACTCTAAACCTAAAACGAATCCTATCTCTAAATTCATATCCTAACCCTTACCTAACCTTAATTCTAATCTAAACTTAACCCTTATCGTACCCATAAACATATTCTCACCCTAATCACAACCCTAACACTAATCCTAACTCTAACCTCTTACCCTAACCCAAACCCTAACACTAACCCTAAGCTAACACGAAACTTTAACCCTAACACTAACCCTAAACCCTAACCCTAACTCTAACTTTTACCCTAACCATAACACAAAACCCAACCGTAACCTCACCCTTACCCTAACCCTATCCTTAACGTAACACTAACCCTAACACTCACCCTAACTTTAACCCTCAACCTAACACTAATCATATCCCTTACCCTAACCATAAACGAAAATCCAACCCTAAATCTAACCCTTACCCTAACCTAAACCTTAATATAACACTAACCCTAACCCTAACCCTAACTTTAAGCCTAACCATAACCCTAACCCTAATCCTAACCATTACCCTACCCTTACCCTAACCTTAAACCCTAATTCTAACCCCAACCCTAACCTTAACATAACCCGAAACATAACGCAAAACTTAAACATTTTCCTAACTCTAAGCTCTTACCGTAAACCTAAACCTAATCTTAACACTAACAGTAATCCTAACCTGAACCCGAAACCTAAAACCTAACCCGAACCCTAACCCTAACCTTAACTCTAATCTAAACTTAACACTAACCATAACCCTAAACATATTCTTACCCTAATATAACCCTAACACTAATTCTAAAACTAACCTCATACCCTAACACTAGCCCTAAACATAACTGTAACCGTAACCAATACCATAACGCTAAACTTAACACACCCTAAACCTAACCCAAATCCTAAGCCTAACAACAGCCTAACCAAACCCTAAACCTAAACCTAACCCTAATCCTTAAGGTAAACCGAATCCTAACACTAAAACTAAAACTAATCATAACTCTAAACTCTTACCCTAACCATAAACCTAACCTTAACCCAATCAGTAAGGTTAACCCTAACCCTAATCCTAAACCGAACCCTAAACCTAACTTAAATATGAACACTAAACCCTAAACCTAACCCAAACCTTAAACCTAAACTTAACCCTATCCGTAATGTTAACCCTAACCCTAACCCTAAACCTAGCCCTAACCCTAACCTAACCCTAACCATAACTGTAACCATAACTCGAATTGCTAACACTAACCCTAACACTAACCCTAACCATAAACATAACCCTAAAACCCGAACCTAACCCAAACCCTTACCCTAACTCTAACCTAATGTAACCATAACCCGAACACTAACTCTAACCCTAACCTTAACCCTGATTCTGACCTTAATAATAAAACTATTCTTTACCCTATTCTAACAGTAACCCTAACTTTTACACTAAGAATAACCCTAACCCTAAACCTAAATGTAACGCTAATCTTGACCCTAACAGTAAACCTAAACCTGAACCTAACCCTAACCCTGAACCTTACCCTAACCCTAAGCCTAACCATAACCCTAAACCTAACCCTAACCCTAACCTTAAAGTAACCCTAATCCTAACACTAACCCTCAAACTAATCTTAACCCAAAAATATTACCCTAAATGTAAACCTAAGCTTAAACCTAACAGTAAGCCTAACCCGAACCCTAACCTAACTCTAACCCTAACCGTAAACCCTAACCCTAACCCTAACCCTAACACTAACCAAACCCTAACCATAACCTTATGGTAACCCTAAACTTAACATTAACCATAACACTAATCCTAATTCTTAATTCTTACCCAAACGCTAACCATAACCATACTCCTAACATAAACATAACCCCTACCATAACACTAAACTAATCCTAAAACTAATTCTAACCCTAACACTAATCCTAATCAAACCTCTTACCCTAACCTTAACCCTAAACTTAACTATAACCTAACCCAAATATAACGCTAAATCTAATGCTAAACCTAATTATGACCCTAACCCTAACTGTAACACAAACTTACGCCTAAACCCTATTCCTAACTTTAACTCTAACCTTAAGCCTAAACTTAATCATAATCCTAACCCTAACTCTAACCTTAACGAACCCTAACACTAACTCCAACGCTAACACTAATCCTAACACCAACCTCTTACTGTACCCATAACTACCAATAACACTAACTTTAACCCCTGACTCAAAGTAACACTAAACCTAATTTAACTCTAAAAGTAAATCTAACCATAACTCGAAACTTAAATCTAATGCAAAATTTAATGTAACCCTAACTGTAACCCTAACCCATATCCTAATCATAAATCTAAAGATAATCCTAACCCGAATTCTAACCCTAACCCTAAATTTTACACTAAGAATAACCCTAACACTAATTCTAACCCTAACTCTAAACCCTAACCCTAATCTAAACCTAACCCTATCGCTAACCATATTCCTAACCCTAACTCTAACCCCTAACTCTAATCTAAACCTAACCCTATCACTAACCCTAATCCTAACCCTAACCCTAACCCTAATCTAAACCTAAACCAACATAACCTTAATGTAACGCTAATCCTAACCATATCCCTAACTCTAATCCTAACACTAATCCTAACTCTAAACTCTTACCCTAACCTTAATAATGACCAAAACTTAACCCTAACAATAACCTAAACTAATACTAACCGTAATCGTAACCGTAACACTTATCTTAAATCTAATATCATACCCTAACCCTACCGCTAACATAACTGTAAACCTAACACAAACCATAACCATAAACCTAACCATAATTCTAACACTAAACCTAAACCTAACCCTAAAACAAACCTTTAATGTAAACCTAACCATAACCCCAAACCTAACACTAATTTTCACTCTAAACTCTTACCCTAAACCCAAACCTAACCTTAACCCTAAGGGTAACGGTAACCCAAACCCTAAACCTAATACTGGCTCTAAGCCGATCCCTAACACTAAATCCTAACCTTAACCCTAACCCTAACCTTAATCCTACCCTAAGATAACTTAAATGTCATCCTAACCCTAACTCTAACACTAACCCTAAATCTAACTCTTAACCTAACCCTAAGTCAAATCTTAACCCTAACAGTAACCCTAACTGTAACCCTAAAACTAACCCTACTCTAACCTTAATGTAACGCTAAACCTAACAATAACTGTAACCCTAACCCTAAACCTAACCCCTACCCTAATACTAAATCTAACTCTAACCTTAATGTAAACCAAACTCTAACTCTAATGCTAACACTAATTCTAACTCTAACCTCTTACTCTAACCCTAATTCTAAACCAAATCCGAAATTTTACAATAAAAATAACCCTAACCCTAACCCCATATCCTAATACTAACTTTTTACCTAACGATAATCTTAAACGGAACAGTAAACCTAACCCCAAATTTAAACCTAATCCTATCCCAAACCCTAAACTCTAACCCGAATCCGAACCCTAACCCTGAAACTACTGCTATCTCTAAACCTAATCCTAACTCTAACCCTAATTCTAACCCTACTCGAAACACTAACCCTAACCCTAAGTTAACCCCAACCCAAACCGTAACCCTAACACTAATCCTAACCCTTACCTCTTGCCCTAACAAAATCCCTAACCATAATCCTAACCTAACTTCACCCAAACCATAACAAAAACCCACACCCTAACCCTAAACCTAACCCTAAAACCTTATCGTAATTCTAAACCTAACCCTAACATTAACCCTAACTGTGACTACAATCCTAACCAAAACTAAACCCTAACCATAACCCTTAACTAATCCTAACTCTATTCCAAACCATAACACTAAAGATAACTCATTATATCCTAACACTAACCCTAAACATAACTGTAACCCTAACCCAAACCATAAAGCTAATACTAAACCTAAACCTAAATCTAACCTTAAACCTAATACTAAACCTAACCATAACCCAAATCCTAACCTTAACATAAACCTAAACCTAACACTAAAGCTAACACTAACCCCTGAAGCTAAACCTAACCATATACCCTAACCCTTACCCTAACTTTATCCTAACCTTAACCCTAACCCAAACTCTAAACCTAACCCTATGCCTAACCCAATCCGATTCCGAACCCTTATTTTAAGATTAACATAACTCTAACCCTAAAACTAAACCTAACAAAAATCCTAACTCTAAACTCTTAAACTAACCCTAACAGTGACCTTAACCCTAACATAAACTTAACCATAACCATAACCCTAAAATTATCCTAACCCTACCTTAACGTAACCATAACCCTAACACTAAACATAACACTAATCCTAACTCTAAACTCATACCCAAACACTAAACTTAAGCTTAACTCTAACTGTAACCCTAACCTTAACCCTAACCTATCCCTAACCCTAGACGTAAACCTAACCCTAATCCTGACCCTAACCATAAACTTTACCCTAACCCTAACGCTAATCCTAACCCTAACCATAAACTTTACCCTAACCCTAACACTAACCCTAACACTAACCCTACCCTTAAACCTAAAATTAAACCTTAACCCTAACCCTAAACTCTAACCCTAACGCTAACCCAAGCCTAAAACTAACCCTAACCCATACCCTAAAAGCTAAACCTAACTGTAACCCTTACCCTAACCTAACACGAAACTAACCCTAACCCTAACCCTAACCCTAATCCTAACCCTAACCTTAATCATAAGAGTAACCCAAACCCTATCCCTAACCATAATCCTATCCTAAACCCTAAATCTAAACCTAAACCTAATTCTAACCCTAAACATAAACTTACCATAACCTTATCCCTTCCCCTAACACTAACACTAATCCTAATTCTAAACACTTACCCTAACACTAACACTACCCTAAACACTTACAGTAAACCTAACCAATACTCTAACCGTAAACCTAACCTTAACGCTAACCATAACCCTAACTTAACCCTAACTCTAACACTAACCCTAACACTAATTCTAACTCTAAACTCTTACCCTAACCCACAGCATAACCTTAAGGTTAACCTAAACTTAACTATAACCGTAAACCTAAGGGAATCTTAAACCTATTCTCAACCCAAACACTAATCCTAACTTTAACTTCATATCCTCACACTGACCCTAAACATAACTGTAACCCTAACTCAAACCATAATGCTAAAACAAACCCAACCCGGACCCTAACCCTAACACTAAAACTATCACAACCATAATACGAAACTCTAAACGAAAACTTAACCCTAACCCTAACCATAACTCTAACCTTAACGTACCCTAACCTTAATCCTAATCCTAACACTAATCCTAACTCTGAATTCTTACCTTAACCCTAACCGTAACCTTAACCCTAACTGTAACCCTAAACTAATCCTAACCCTAATACTAACCCTAACACTAATCCTAAATCTAACCTCTTATCCTAAACTTGACCCTAAACATAACTGTACCCCTAACACAAAACATAAAGATAAATCTAATCCCAACCCAGACCCTAACCCTAACACTAAACCTAACACAATCATAACCCTAACCCCTAAACCTAAACTTAAACCTAAGCCTGAACATAACCCTAACCCTAAACTTAATGTGACCCTGAACCCTTACCCTAACTCTTACACTAATTCTAACTCTAAATTCTTACCCTAACCCTAACCCTAACCTTTACCCTAACAGTAAACCTAAACTTAACACTAACACTAACCCTAACCATAAACCCTAACAATAAACATAAACATAAACCCTAACCGTAACAATAACCTTATCGTAATTCTAACCATAACCCTAACCCTAACCCTAAAACTTATCATAACTCTAAACTCTTACCCTAACCCTAAACCTAAGCTTACTCCTAACAGTAACCCTAATCCTAAACTAACACTAGACCTAACACTAAACCATCACCCTAACCTTATCCCTAACCTTAACCTTAAGGTAACCTTAAGCTTAACAATAACTCTAACACTAATCCTAACACTAAACTCTTACCCTAAACCTATCCCTAACTTTAACACTAACCCTAACCCTAAACTTACCCCTAACCCTAAGACTAACAGAACCCTAACCCCTAACCCTAAATATTGCCCTAATCCCAAACCTAACCCTAACTTTAATGTAACCCTAACTGTAAAACTAAACATACACTCAGCCTAACTTTAAACTCAGAACCTAAACCTACCCTAAATTTCACACTAAACCTGACCCTAACACTAACCCTAACCCTAAACTTAACCTCTGACACCACACCTAACCCTAACGATAATTTAACTCTAAAACTAACTCTATTCCTAACACTCACCGTAAATCTAAAAAAAGCCTTAAATGTAAACAT
>NW_011889046.1:892038-931061 GCF_000151845.1 Pteropus vampyrus
TTTAAACTCAGAACCTAAACCTACCCTAAATTTCACACTAAACCTGACCCTAACACTAACCCTAACCCTAAACTTAACCCTAACCTTGACATAACCCTAACCCTAACTGTCTTTCTAACTCTTAATTTCACACTAACAATAACCCTAACCTTAACCTCTGACACCACACCTAACCCTAACGATAATTTAACTCTAAAACTAACTCTATTCCTAACACTCACCGTAAATCTAAAAAAAGCCTTAAATGTAAACATAACACTAACACTAATCGAGATCCTAACCCAGAATCTAAAGCTAATCCTAACTCTAAATCTAACCCTTAACCTAAATTTTACACTAAGAATAACACTAACCTTAACTCCATACCGTAAACCTGACCGTAAACATAACGCTAATCTTAACCCTTACCTTAAACCTAACCCTAACCCTTACTCTAACCCTAACCCTAAATCTAACACTAAGAGTAACCCTAACCCTAACACGGAACCCTAATTCTAACCCTAAATTTTACAATAAAAATAAACCTAACCCTAACCCAAAACCCTGTCTCTATCCGTAAACGTAACGCTAATCTTAACCCTAACAGTACCCTAACCCTAACACTAACACTAACCCTAAACCTAACCTTAACGTAACCCAAAACCTAAAACTAACACTAAACCCTAACCCTAAACCTAAACATAAACCCTGACGCTAACCTTAATCCTTACACTAATCTAAACCTAAACTTAACAGCACCCCTAACACTAATCTTAAGGTAACCCTAACACTAACAGTAACACTAATGCTAACACTAATCCTAACTCAACTCTTACCCTAAACCTAACCCTTACCTTAATACTAATCTAAACTTAACCCTAACCGTAACCTTAAACTAATCCTAACCCTAATCCTAACCCTAACACTCATCCGAACTCTAAGCTCTTACCCTGACCTTAACACTAAACATAAATGTAAGCCTAACCCAAACCATAACGCTAAACTGAAACGTTACCATAACCCTAACTCTACACCTAAGCCTAACAGAACCCTAACACTAAACCCTAAACCTAACACTAAGCCTAACCATAATCCTAACCTAACTCCAACCTTAAAGTAACCGTAACCCTAACCCTAAAACTAACAGTAATACTAACTCTAAACTCTTAGCCTAACCCTAACCCTAACGTAAACACTAGCAATAACCTAATCCTAACCCTAAACCCAAAGCTTACCCTAACACTAACCCTAACCCTAAATTAACTCTAACCCTATCCCTAACACTAACACTAACCCTAACACAAAACTCTAACCCTAAACCACACCCTAACCACAAACGCAACCTAAACGTAACCGTAACCATAACCCTAAACAAATCCTAACCATATCCTAACCCTAACACTAATCCTAACTCTATCATCATATCCTACCACTAACCCTAAACATATTTGTAAACCTAACCCAAACCATAATGCTAAACCTAACGCTAAAACTAACTCTAACCCTAACCTTAAGCCTAACCTTAACCCTAACCCTAAAGCCTAAACTGAACCCAAACTCTAAACGGAACCCTAAATTTTATGATATCAATATTCCCAACCTTAACCCATGACCCTAAACCTAACTCAAACCCTTATTTAACTCTATAACTAGCTCTAAACCTACCCTCACCCTAAATATTATTCAAATCTTAATTGTAACCTTAACACTAACCATAACTGAGATTCTAACCGTAAATCTAAAGCTAATTCTAACCCTAATTCTAACACTAAACCTAAATTTTAAAGTAAGAATAACTCTAACCATAACCCCATATCCTGATACTAACCCTAACCTAACGCTAATCTTATCCCTAACAGTAAAACACACCCTAACCTTAAACCTAAACATAACCCTAACCGTAACCCTAACCCTAACTTAACCCTTCCCCAATCCATAACCCTAACAATAATTCTAACTCTTAACTCTTATCCAAACCCTAACCCTAACCTTAACCTTAACCTAAATTTAATCCTAACCGTAAACCTAAACTAATCCTAACCCTATTCCAACTCTAACATCATATCCTAACACTAACCCTAAATATGACTGTAACCCTGACCCAAACCATAACGCTAAGACTAAACCTAAACTTAACTCTAACCCTCATACTAATTCTATCCCTAACCCTAACCCGAACCCTAACCCTAAATCTAACCCTAAACCTAATCCTAACCTTAACCATATCGAAAACTCACCCTAACCGTAACCCTAAACTAATCGTACCCTAATCCTAACCATAACACTAATCCTAACTCTAACAATTTACCATACTCTAACCATAAACATAACTGTAACTATTACCCAAACTTAAACCTAAACTTAACGCTAACAGTAACCCTAACCCTAAACCAAATGTAAATCTAACCCTAACCATAAACCCTAACTCTAAAACTATCCCTAACCCTAACCTTAAGGTAAACCTAACCCTAACATTAATCCTAACTCTAACATCATATCCTAACCCTAACCCTAAACATATCTATAAATCTAACCGAAACCATGACACTAAACCTAACCATAACCGTAACCCTAAGCATAACAACAACCCTAATCCTAAACCCTAAATGTAACCCTAATCCTAAACCGAACCCTAAATTTTACATTAGAATAAACCTAACTTAACCCCTGACAATAAAACTAACCGAAACCCTAATTTAACCCTACCACTAACCCTAACCATAACCGTAACCATAACCCTATCTCTAATCCTAACCCAAATGTAAAACTCTAAACCTAAACCTACCCCTTATCCTAATTCTAACACTAAGCCAAACCATAACGTAACCCTAACTGTAACCCTAACCCTAACACTAATCCTAACTCTAACTTCATACCCTAACACTAAACATAAAAATAACTGTAAACCTAATTCAAACCATAACGCTAAACCTAACTCTAACCGTAACCGTAGCCCTAGACTTAAACCTAACACCCACCCTAATGCTAAACATTGAATCAGAACCTTACCCTAACCCTACCCCAAAATTTTACACTAATAATAACCGTAACCTTAACCGCTGACCCTAAATCTACTCCAAACACTAATTTAACTCTTTAATTAACTCCGGCCCTAAAAATAACCCTAAATCTAACCAAAACATTAAACTTAACAAGAACACTAACTAAATGCTATTTTCTAATTATAAATCTAAAGATAATCCAAACCTTAGTTGTAACTCTAACCCTAAATTTTACATTAATAATAACCCTCACCCTAACTCCAGAACCTAACCTAACACACAACCTAACACAAACCCTAAAGTCTAACCCTAACCCTAACCCTTCCCTCACCTAACACTAAACCTAACACGAAAGCCTAACCCTCATCCTTACCCTAACCTAAAACTAAACCTAACCCTTACCATGACACTATCCCCAACCCAAAACCTATCCATAAACCTAATCCTAACCCTAACCCTAACCCTTAACATAACCGTAACACTAACATAATCTTATCTTAAACCTAACCCTAACTCTAACCGTAACACTAATCCTAACTCTAAACCCTTACCCTAAACCTACCTTAACCCTAACCTAAACTTTAACCTAACCGTAACCCTAAACTAATCCTAACCCTAATCCTAAACCTAACAATAATTCTAACTCTAACCTCACACCCAAAATTTAACCATAAACATAACACTAACAAAACACAAACCATAACGCTAAACATAAACCTAAACCTACACCCTAACCCTAACCCTAAAGCTAACACTATTTTTAACTCTAAACTCTTACATTAACCCTAAAACTAATCATAACCCTGACAGTACCCCTAACCCTAACCCTAACCGTAACTCTAACACTAAACCTAACATTAAACCCTAACCCTATCCCTAAACCTAACCTTAACGTAACTATAACCCTAACACTACCACTAACACTAACACTAATCCAAAATCTAAACTCTTACACTAACCGTAAACCTAACTTTAAACCTATTAGTAACCTTAGACCTAACTGTACCCTAACCCTAAGCCTAACCATAACCATAACCCTACCTTAACCAAAACTCTCAACCTAACACTAGTCCTAAACCTAACCCTAAACTTCACCCTTACCTTAATCCTAACCTTAACGTAGCCCTAACCCTAACCCTAACACTAACACTATACCTAACCCTAAAATTAACCCTAACAGTAACCCTAACCCTAACCTAAGAGTAACCCTAATCCAAACGCAGACCTAAACCCTAACACTAATCTTTACGCTAACCTCTTACCCTAACCCTAACCCTAACAACAACCCTAAATTTTACAATAACAAGAACCTTAACCTTAACCCCTGACTGCAAACCTAACCCTAACACTAATTTAACTCTAAAAGTAACTCTAACCCTAAACTGAACCCTAAATATAACCCAAACCATAATGTGACTAACACTAACATAACCCAGTTACTAACCCTAAAGCTCAAGCTAATCATAATGCTAATTCTAGCCTTAACCCTAAATTTACAAAAACAAACACCCAAACTCTAAACCCTAACCCTCACCCTAATGAAACACTATATCCTAAACCTACCTAACCCTAACCTTAACCCAAACCCTAACAATAACCTTAACGTCAGCCTAACCCTACCCTAACACTAACAAAAATCCTAACAGTAAATTCTTACACAAATCCTAACCGTGACCTTTAACCTAACCTAAACTGAACCCTAACAATAACCCTAAGCTAATCCTAACCGTAACCATAACCCTAAACTAAACATAACCCTAAAATTACATATAACCATAACACTAATCATAGCACTAAACTCTAATTCTAAACCTAACCTTAAAACTAAAAGTAACCCTAACAAAACCAAAACCCTAACACTAATCATAACTCTAAACTATTACTTATTCCTAAACCTAACCTTAACCCTAACAATAACCCTAACTCTAACCTTAACCCTATCCCAAAATCTAACAATAAACCTTAATTCTAACCCTAACCATAACCAAACCCAAACCCAAACCTTAAAGTAATCCTAACCACAATCGTAATCCTAATACTAATCCTAACTCTAATCTCTTACCTTAAACCTAACCCTAAACATAACTATAATTCTTACCCAAACCATAACACTAAACCTAACCCTAACCATAACTCTAACTCTAACCCTGGCCTAACACAACCCTATATCCTGAACCTATCCCTAACACTAACCCTACCTCTAACCCTAACCCTAACCGCAATCCTTACCTAAACATAACCCTAACGCTAACTATATCTATAACACTAATTCTAACGCTAAATTGTTACAAAAAACCCGACACCTAATCTTAAACCTAAAAGTATCCCTAACCCTAACCCTAACCCTAACACTAACACTAACCCTTACCTCTAACCATAACCTAAAACCTAACCCTAAATCTAACCCTAAATTATACACTAACATGAACCTTAACATTAACCCCTGACCTCAAACATAACCCTAAAACTAATTTCACTCTAAAACTAACTCTAACCCCAACCCTAACCCTAAATCTAACCCAAATCTTAAACGTAAGCTGACACTAACCATAACCTAAATTCCAAATTTAAATCTAAAGCTAATTCTAACCCTAATTCTAACCCTAAACCTAAATTTTATATAAGAATAACCCTAACCCTAAACCTGAAATCTAACCCTAACCATAAAACTAATGTTAATCTTAAGCCTAACCCTAAACCTAACCCTAACAGTAACCCTTAAACTAAACTCTTACCCTAACCCTAACCATAACTCTACTTAAACCCTAACCATAACCTTAACACTTCGCCCTACCCTAAACCTAAACCTAACCCTAACCCTAACCCTAAACCTAACCCTAACCATAACTCTAACCCTAACACTAACCCTAACACTAATCATAAAATTAACTCTTATCCAAACCCTAAATGTACACTTAACCATAAAAATAACTGTAAACTTTACACTAACCCAAACCCTAAATCTAATCCAAACCAAAGGCCTAAACCCTAACTCTAACTCTAACCCTAACCCTAACACTAACACTAACCTTATCATATCCCTAACCCTAATCTAACTCTAACACTAATCCTAACTCTAAACTCTGACCCCAAGCCTAACAGTGACCATAATCCTAACCTAAACTTAACTCTAACCGTTACCCTAAACTAATACTATTCCTATTCATAACCCTAATGCTAAATCTAACACTAACCTCTTACCCTAAACCTAACCCTAAACAGAAATGTAACACTAACACAAACCATAACGTTAACATAACCCTAACCTAAACCAAACCCAAACCATAAGCCTAAAACAACCCTAAATCTAAACCCTAAACCTAACCCTAACCCTAACCGTAAACCTAAACTAAAACCTAACAGTAACCCTAACCCTAATCCTAAACCTAACCCTAACCTTAACCCTAACCCTAAATTCTATCCTAACCCTAAACCTAACCCTAAACCTAACCTTAACATAACCTTAACGCTAACCCTAACGCTAACCCTAAACCTAACTCTAACTCTAACAACCCTAACAGTAACCCTAACCCTAACTCTAACCCTAACACTAACACTAATACTAACTCTAATCTCTTCTCTTAACCCTAACCCTAACCCTAAAATGAATTTTACACTAACAAGAAACCTAATATTAACCACTGACCACAAACCTAACCCTAACCCTAATTTAACTCTAAAACTAACATTAAACATAACCTGAAACCAAAATTTAACCAAAACTATAAACGTAACCCTAACATTAAACCTAACCCAGATACTAACTCTAAATCTAAAGCTAATCCTAATCCTCATTCTAACCCTAGCTGTAAATTTTCCACTAAGTATATCCCTAACCCTAAACCCATACCGGAACCATGACCCCAAACCGAATGGTAATCTTAACTCTAACAGTAACCCTAACCCTAACCCTAACTCTAAACCCTAACCCTAACCCTAACGCTGACCTTAACATAACCTTAACTCTAACCCTAACCCTAACCCAAACCCAAACCATAACGCTAAACCTAACCGTAACCGTAACCATAACACTAACCTTAATCCTAACCCTAACTCTAACCCTAACCCTAACCCTAAACCTAACTCTATCCCTAACCACAAAACCTAACCCTTACCCTATCCCTTACACTAAGCATAACCTTAACATAACCCTAACCCTAACCCTAAGCCATAATGTAACCTTAGCTCTAACTCTATCAAAAACACTAAAACTAACTCTAACTATTACTCTAATACTGATCCGAAATTTTACACTAACAATAACCCTAAACATAACCCCAGACGGAAAACCTAACCCTTACCCAAATTTAACTCTAAAACTGACCCTAACCCTAACCCTAACCCTAACTCTAACCCAAATTTTAAACGTAACCCTAACACTAACCAAAACTGAGATCATAACCCTAAATCTAAAGCTAAACATAACCATAATTCTAACCTTAAATTTTACACTAAGAATAACACCAACTCTAATGACTGACCCTAAACATAACCCTAAACCTAAGCCTAAACTTAACCCTAAAAGTGACACTAACTCTAACTCTAACCTTAACTATAACCCTAACGCTAAACCCTAAACCTAACCCTAACCATAACCCTAATCCTGTCATTAACCCTAATCCAAACCCTAGCCCTAACCCTAACAGTGACCCTAACCCTAACCCGAACCCTAACTCTACTTTAACGTAAACCTAATCCTAACACTAATCCTAACTGTAAACACTTACACTAAACCTAACCCTAACCTTATTTCATAAGTAACTCTAAACTTAGCCCTACCCCTAAAGCTAACACTAATACTAACTCTAACCTCTTCTCTTAACCCTAACCCTAGCCCTAACACGAAATTTTACCCTAACAAGAAACCTAATATTAATCCCTGGCCACAACCTAACCCTAATTTAACTCTAAAACTACCTTTAAACTTAACCTGAACCCAAAATTTAACCAAAACTTTAAACGTAACCCTAACACTAAACATAACCCAGATACTAACCCTAAATCTAAAGCTACTCCTAATCCTAATTCTAACCCTAACCGTAAATTTTCCACTAAGAATAATCCTAACTCTAAACCCATACCAGAACCATGACCCCAAACTGAATGATAATCTTAAACCTAACAGTAACCTTAAACCTAACCAAGACTCAAACCCTAACCGTAACCCTAACACTGACTAAGCCTAACCCTAACCCTAACATAACATAACCCTAACCCTAACCTTAACATAACCCTAACTCTAACCCTAACCCTAACTCGAACACAAACCATAATGCTAAACCTAACCCTAACCGTAACACTAACCCTAATCCTAACCCTAACTCTAACCGTAACTCTAACCCTAACCCTAACTCTAACCCTATCCCTAATCATAAAACCTAACCCTTACCCTAACCCTAACACTAAGCATAACCTTAACATAACCCTAACCCTAACCCTAAGCCGTAACATAACCCTATCCTAACTCTGTCGATAACACTGAAACTAACTCTAACCCCTTACTCTAATACTGATCCGAAATCTTACACTAACAATAACCCTAAACATAACACTGGAAGGGAAACCTAACCCTAACACTAATTTAACTCTAAAACTGACTTTAACACTAACCCTAACCTTAAATCTAACCCAAATTTTAAACGTAACACTAACACTAACCAAAAGTCAGATCATAACCGTAAATCTAAAGCTAAACCTAACTGTAATTCTAACCCTAAATTTTAGACTAAGAATAACCCTAAACCTAACCCCTTATCCTAAACCTAACCCTAAACCTAAACATAATATTAAACCTAAAAGTAACACTAACCCTAACTCTAACCCTAACCCTAACCCTAACGCAAAAACCCTAAAACTAACCCTAACCTTAACCCTAAGCCTCTCATTAACCCTAATCTGAAACCTAATCCTAACCCTAACAGGGAGCCTAACCCTAACCTGAATCATAACCCTAACTTTAATGTGGCCTTAATCCTAACACTAATCCTAACTCTGAACTCTTACACTAATCCTAACTCTAACCTTATTTCTAAAAGTAACCCTAAACCTAACCCTAACCCTAAAGCTAACACTAATACTAACTCTAACCTCTTACCCTAATCCCAACCCTAACAGTAATCCTAATTCTAAAAATAACCCAAGCTTAACTTAACCCTAAACATAATCCTAACACAAATACTAAGTCAAACCCTTACCCCAACCCTAACCCTAAACTTAACTCTAACCTAAATTTAACCCTAACCGTAATCTTAAACTAATCCTAAACCTAACAGTAATGCTAACTCTAATGTAATACCATAACCGTAACCCTAACCCTAACCTTAACTCTAACCTTAACCATAACGGTAATCATAAGCCTCACCCTAACTCTAACTATAACACTAAAACTCTCTAACCTCTTACCCTAAAGCTAATCCGAAATTTTACGCAAACAATAACCGTAAATTTATCCCCTACTATAAACCTAACCCTAATCCTAATTTAACTCTAAAACTAATTCTAAACCTAAACCTAAACCTAAACCTAACTCAAACCTTAAAATTAACCTGACACTAACCATAACCCAGATTCTAATCCTAAAACTAAAGCTAATCCTAATGCTAATTCAAACCTTAACCGTAAATTTTACACTAAATATAACCCTAACCCTAACCATGAATTCTAACCCTAATCCTAAAGCTATGCTAATCTTAACCATAACAGTAACCCTAACCGTTATCTAAACCCTAACCCTAACCCCTAACCCACACCCTAACCCTATCTTAATGTAACCATAAACCTAACCTTAAACCTAATCCTACCCCAAACCCTAACTCTAACCTTAACCCTAACCCTAACACTAAACCTAACCCTAACCCTAAACCGAACCATAACCCTAACTTTAAACTTATTCTATCCCTAAACTTTACCTTAACACTTATCCTAAATCTAACACTTTACCCTAAGTCTAACCCTAAAGCTAATAGTAGGTTTAACCCAAACATTAAACCTAAAAGGAAACCGAACCCAAACCCTAACCCAAACCCTAACAATAACCCTAAAACTGACCATAACCCTAAACCTAACCCTAATCCTAATCCTAAACTAATCCTACTCCTAATTCTAACTTAACACTAATCCTAACTCTAACCTCTAATGCTAAACCAGACACTAAACATAATTATAACCGTAACCCAATGCATAACGCTATACCTAAACATAACCCTAACCCTAACCCTAACATTAATCCTAAATCTAAACTCTTACCTTAAACGTAACTCTAAATTTAACCATAACTACACATAACCCTAAACCTAACCATAACACTAAGCCTAACTCTAACCATAAACCAACCTCTAAATCCTATCTCTAACCCAAACCCTAACAATAACCCTAAAACTAAACCTAATCCTAAACCTATCCCAAACCATAACCATAACCTGATCCCTAACCCTAACACTAAACCTAACACTAAACCTAACGATAACCCTAAACATAAAGCTAGCTTTAACCTAACAGTAACCCTAACCCTAATTCTAACTCTAACCCTAAACCCTAACCCTAACACTAACTGTAACCCCAACCCTAACTGTAAACCTATACACTAAACCTAACCCAATTCCTTAACACTAACCCTAATCCTAATACTAATTTTAACCCTAACAAGAACCCTAATCGTAACCCTGACCCAAACCTTAAACCTAACCCTAACCCTAACCCTAACCTTAACTTACACCTAACCCTAACCCTAACACTAATCTGAAAATTAAACTCTTATCCTAAACCTAACCCTAAATTTAACCCTATCCTAAATCTAACCTTAAGCCTAAACCTAAACCTAAGCCTAACCCTAACACTAAACCTAACCCTAAACTCTAACTCTAATTCTAACCTTAACAATAACCCTAAAACTAACCATAACCATAACCCTAAACTAATCCTACCCCTAATTCTAACCTTAACACTAATCCTACCTCTAACCTCTTATCCTAAATCTGACCTAAACATAATTGTGACCCTAAACCAACGCATAATGCTATACCTAACCCTAACACTAACACTAACCCTAAACCTAACCCTAAGCCTAACATAACCCTAACTCTACCCCTAACCCTATCACTAATCCTAACTCTAAACTCTTACCCTAACCTTAACCCTATCATTAAAACTAAACTAAATCTAACAATAATCCTAAACTTGAATTAATAATAAAACTAATTCTAACCCTAACACTAATCGTAACTCTAACTTAAAACCCTAACCCTAACCTCAGAAATAAATGTATCCCTAACCCAAACCATAAAGCTAAAACTAACACTAAACCTAATCTTAACCTAAATCTAACCGAAATCTTAAAAATAACCCTAACCCTAACTATAATCCACATCCTAACAATAAATCTACAGCTAACCCTAAACCTAATACTATCCCTACGCCTTAATTATACACTAAGAATAACCCAAACCCTAACCTCATACCCTAACCGTAACAATAAAGCTAAAGCTATCCTTAACCCTAACAGTAACCCTAAATCTAAACCTATCTCTATCCCCAACCTAAACCTAACCCTGACTCTGACCTAAACCTAAACCTAACATTAACCCTAAACTAAACCTAACAATATTACTAACCCTAACACTAATCTGCACTCTAATAATCTTTTACCCTAAAACTGACGCTAAACATAACTCTAACCCTAACCCAAACCACAACGCTAAACCTAACCCTAAACCTAACCCTAACGCTAACCCTAACACTATTCCTAACTCTATCACTAATCCTAACTATAACCTCTTACCCTAAACCTAACGGTAAACATAACTCTAACCCTAACCCAAACCACAACGCTAAACCTAACCCTAACCCTAACTCTAAACCTACACCATAATCCTAACTCTATTCCTAAACCAACCCTAACACTAAAACTAACTCTAATCCTAACCCTAAAACTAATCCTATCTAACCGAACCTTAAATGTAACCATAAGACTAACCCAACCCAGATCCTAACATTAAATCTAAAGATAATCCTGAACCTAATTCTAATCTTAACCCTAAATTTTACAATATAATAACCAGAATCTAACGCCATACTCCAAACCCAACAAGAAACCTAATGCTAACCTTAATCCTACTAGTAACACTTACCATAAACCTAACATTATCTTTATCCAAACCCTAACCCAAACTTAAAGCTAACCCTAAACCTAACCCCATACCCTAACCTTAACCTAAAAATAACACTCATCTTCATTCTAACAGTAAACCTAACCCGAACCCAAACCCAAACCTTAACCCTAATTAAACATAACCCTATCACTAACCCTAAACTAATCCACCCTACTCCTAATGCAAACAAGGATCCTAACTCTAAAATCTTACCCTAACCCTAACCTTAAACATAACTGTAACCCTAACCCAGACCATAACGCTAAGCCTTACCCTAACCATAACCCTAAACTCTTACCCTAAACCTAACCTGTACCTTAACCCTAAACTAAACTTAAACCTAATCGTAACCCTAAAGTAATCCTAACCCTATTCCTAACCCTAACATTAACCCTAACTCTAACATCACACCGTAATCCTAACCTTAAACATAACTGTAACCCTAACCCTAACCCTAACTCTAACCCTAGACACTATTCCTCACCCTGACCCTTACCCTTACCTAAAGCTAAGCCTAAACCTAACCCTAAACCTAACCCTAACCCTAACCCTAACCATAACCATAACTATAACCCTAATGTTAACATAAGTCTAACCCTAATCCTAACCTTAACAATAAACCCTAAACCTAACACTAAACCTAACCCTAACCATGACCCTAACTCTAACCCGAAACTCTAACCCTAACCCAAAACATAACTGTAACTTTAACTCAAAACATAACGATGAACCTAACTCTAACCATAGCCCTAACCCTAAGCCTAACACCAGCACTAACCCTACACCTAACTGTAACCCTAACTCTAACCCTAACCCTTAACATAACCATAACTTTAAATCTAACACTAATCTTAACTCTAAACTCTTACCTTAACCCAAATCCTAACATTAACCTAAGAGTAACGTTAACCCTAATCCTAACAGTAACCCTTACCCTAAACCCTAACACTCACCCTATCCTTTACCCTAAACTAACCCTAAACCGAACCCTAACCATAAAACTAAACCAAACTCATATCCTAACCATAACCATAACCCTAACTCTAACAGTAATCCTAAACATAACCTCTTACATTAATCCTAACCCTAACTAAAACCCTAAATTTTACACTAACAATAACCCCTGACCCAAACCTAACTCTAACCCTAATTTAACTCTGAAGCTAACTCTAACTCTAACACTAACACTAAATCTAACCCAACCTTAAACGTAAATCTAACACTAACACTAACAGAGATCCTAACCCTAAATCTATAGCTACTTCTAACCATAAATCTAACCCTTACCCTAAATTTTACACTAAGAATAAGCATAACCCTAATCCCATACCAGAAATCCAACCCTACAGCTAACGTTTATCTTAACCCTAATAGCAACCATAAACGATAAACCTATCCCTAACCCTAACCCTAACCCTAAACTTAACTCTAACCGTAACTCTCAACTAATTCTAAATCTAATACTAACCCTAACACTAATGCTAAATATAACCTCATACCCTAAACCTAAACCTATACATAATTGTAACCCTAACACAAACCATAACGATAAACCAAACCTTAACATTAACCCTAAAACTAACCATAAGGCTAAAACCAACCATAATCCTAAAGTCTAAACCAAAACCAAACCCTAAACCTAACATTAAATTTTACACTAACAACAACCATAACCATAACCGCTGAACCTAAACCTAACCCAAACCTTAATTTAACTCTAAAACTAACTCTACCTTAACCCAAATCCTAAATCTAACCGAACCTTAAATGTAAAAGGACACGAAAACTAACCTAGATCCTAACACTAAATCTAAAGCAAATCCTAACCCTAATTCTAACCCTAACCCTAAATTTACACTAAAAATAAACTGAACTCTAAACACGTACCCTACCCTAAACCTAAACCTAATGCTAAATTTAACCCTAAAACTAAATCTAACCATAACACTAACCTTAACTCTAATCCTAACAGTAACCCTAACCCTAACTCTACCCTTAACCCTAACACTAACCTTAACGTAACCCTAACTCGAACCCTAACCCTTAAACTAACACTACTCCTAACGATAAAATGTTACCATAATCCTAACCTTAACACTAACCAAAACTTAACCCTAACCATGACCCTAATCCAAACCTAACCCTAATTCTAACCCTAACACTAATCCTAACTCTATCCTCATATCCTAAGCCTACCTCTAAACATAACTATAACCCTAATCCAAACGATAACACTGCACCTAAATCTAATTCTCACCCTAAATTTTACCTTAATCTTAAGTAACTCTAACCCTAACCCTAACCCTAAACCTAACACTCACCCTAACCCTTACACTAATCAAACCATAAGCCAAAACTTCATCCTAACCCTAATAACAAACCTAACCATAACCCTAACCCTAACAGTAATCCTAATTCTAAACACTTACCCTAACCGTAACCCTAACCTTAACAGTAACCTAAAGTTAACCCTCAAAATAAACCTAAACTAATCCTTACCCTAACCCTAAACCTAAACCTAAACCAAACCCTCACCCTAAACCTACTTTTAACCATAACTATACACTAACCTTAAAGTAACTCTAACCCTAACATGAACCCTAACACTAAACCTAACTCTAACATCTTACCCTAACCCAAACACTAACCTTAACCCTAAATTTTACACTAAGAATAACACTAACCCTTAACCCATATCCAAACACTAACTCTAACACTAATTCTAACTCTAAACTCTAACCATAATCCTAAACCTAACCATAACACTAAACATCACTATAACCATAAACCAAATATAACGTTAACACTAACCATAACCCTAAACCTATCCCTAACCTTAAGCCAGAGCCTAACACAACCATAACTCTAAACCCTAAACCTAATCCTAACCCTAATCCTAATCCTAAACCTAACCCTAACCTTAACGTAAAAGTAAGCCTAACCCTTACCATAACACTAATCCTAATTCCAAACTCTTATGCTAACCCTAACCATGACCTTAACCCTAACCTAAATTTAACCCTAACCATAAGCCTAAATTAATCCTAACCTAATGCTAACCCTAACACTAATTATAACTCTAACCTCGTAAACTAACCCCAACCCTAAACATAATTGTAACCCTAACCCAAACCACAACGCTAAACCTAAATACAGCCCTAACCCTAACTGTAACCCTAAGCCTAACACAACCCTAACCCTAAACTTTAAACATATACCAAAACAAAACCAACCATAACCTAACCCTAACCCTAATTCTAAAACCTAACGCTAATCCTAAACCAGATCCTAACCCTATATCTAAAGCTAATCCTAACCCTATTCTAACCCTAACCCTAAATTTCCACTAAGAATATCCCTAAATCTAAACCCATACCCTAATGCTAACCCTAACACTAATGCCAATTTTACACCTTTACAGTAACCCTAACTGAAACCCTAACCTTAACTCTAACTCTAAACCTAACACTAAACCCTATAACTAATCCTAACCTTAACTCTAACAGTAACCTTAAAGTAACCCAAACCCTAATTCTATGGCTAACTCTAATCCTAACCCTAACCTCTTACTCTATCCCTAAACCTAAACCTACTCCTAAATTTTACACTAACAATGACCCTAAACTTAACCACTGACCCTAAACATATACGTAATTCTAATTGAACTCTAAAACTAACTCTAACCCTAAGCCTAACACGAAATCTAAACGAAACTTTAAACGTAAACCTAACACTAACACTAACCCAGATCCTAACCTTTAATCTAAAGATAATCCAAACCCTAATTCTAACCATAACCCTAAATTTACACTTAGAATAACCCGAACTATAAAACCATACCCTAACCCTAACTCTAAATCTAATGCTAACCTTAACACTAACAGTAATCCTAACCCTACACCCAACCCTAATACTAACCCTACACTAACCCTAATTCTAACTCTAAACTCTTACCCTAACCCTAACAGTAACCTTAACCCTAACCTAAACTTAACCCTTAACGTAACCCTAAACTAATCCTAACCCTAACAATAATGCTAAATATAACCTCATACCCTAACCCTAAACCAAAACATAACTGTAGCCCTAATACAAACCATAACAATAAACCTAACCATAACATTAACTATAAATCTAACCCTAAACCTAAAAAAAAACCTAACACTAAACCCTAAACCGAACGCAAACCCTAACCCTAAAACTAAATTTTACATTAACAATAACCGTAACATCAACTCTTGAACCTAAAAGTAACCCAAACCCTAATTTAACTCTAAAACTACCTCTAACCTTAACCCTAACCCATAATCTAACAGAAGCTTAAACGTAACACTAACACTAAACCTAACCCAATTCCTAACCCTAAATCTAAAGCTAATCTTAACCCTAATTCTAACCCTAACCCTAAATTTACAAAGAATAACCCAAACTCTAAACCCATACCCTAACCATAAACCTAAACCTAATGCTTAACTTAACCCCAACAGTAACCCTAACCATAACCCTAAACTTAACCCTAAACATAAAGGTAAACCTAACGCTAACTCTAACTCTAACCCTAACATTAACCTTAAAGTAAACCTATCCATAAACCTAAGCCTAATCCTAACACTAAACCCTAACCCTAATCCTAACCCTAAAATCTAAACCTCACTCTAACACTTACCTTAATCTACACCTAAACCTAACAGAAAACCTAAACATAATCCTAATCCTAACCATAAACCTAACCCTAACACTAATTCTAAATCTTACCTCTTAGCCTAACCCTAACCCTAAAAAAACTGTAACTCTAACTGAAACCATAAAGCTAATCATAAACCTAACGTTCACCCTAAACCTAACCCTAACCCTAACCCTAGAACTAATCCTAACTCTAAACTCTTACTCGAAAACTGAACCTAGCTTAACACTAACAGTAACCCAAACCCTAACACTGCCTAACCCTAAAACTAACCCTAAAACCTAACTCTAATCCTAACATTAATGTAACCCTAACACTAACACTAATCCTAAGTGTAAACACTTACCATAACCCTAACACTAAAATTAACCCTAATAGTAACCCTAACCCTAACCATAACCCTAATCCTAAGCCTATCCCTAAACACTAACCCTAAACCTAATCCTAACCAGAACACTATCCCTAAATGTAATACTAAACCTAACCCTAAAAATAAACCTAACGCTTACCGTAAATTTAACTCTAAAACGAACACTAAGCCAAATCCTAACACTAAATCTAAAGCTAATCCTAACCCTAAATTTAACCCTAACCCTATATTTTACACTAAGAATGACACTAACCCTAAACCCAATCCCTACCATAACCCTAACACTAAAACTAACCCTAGTTATAAAACCTAACCCTAACCCTAACTCTAAACCCTAAACCTAACCCTAAACTTATCCATAACACTAATCCTAATTCTAAACTCTTACCTTAATCGCAACCCTAAACTTAAACATAACACTAACCCTAACACTAATCCTAACTCTAAACTCTTACCCTAACCCTAACTGTGACCACAACCATAACCTTGAACTAAACCCAACCCAATTCTTAACCCTAACACTTATCCTAAATCTAACCGCATATCCTTACCCTAAATCTAAATATAACTGTAACCCTAACCAAAACCATACCACTAATTCTAACCCTAACTCTAACCATAACTCTAAACTTAACCCTAGGACAAACACAACTTTAACCCTAACCCCTAAACCTAACACTAACACTAACAATAACCCTAAGCCTAACCCATACCCGAAAAATGACCCTAACCTAAACATAACCTAACCCTAACCCTAATTGTAACACTAATCCTAACTCTAAATTCTTACTCTAACACTAACCCTAACCATAATCCTAACAGTAACCCTAACTCTAACCCTAATCCTAACACTAAACCTAACCTTAACCCTAACAATGACCCGAAACCTAGCCTAACCATAACCGTAACGTAACCCTAAACATAACCCTAACTCTACACTAAACCCTAACATTTAACCTAACTCAAAACCCTAACCGAATCCCTAACCATTATCCTAAACTAAACCTAAACATAACACTAACCCTAAACTTAAAACTAACCCTAACCCTAAACTTAACACTAACCGTAACCCTAACCCTAACACTAATCCTACAACTAAACTACTAGACTAACCTTAACCGTGATCTTAACCCTAACCTAAACTTAACTCTATCCATAACCCTAAACTAAGCCTAATCCTATTCCTAACCCTAACACTAATCCTAAATCTAACCACTTACCCGAATACTAACCCTACACCTAACACTAACCCTAACCTTGACCTTAACGTAACCCTAACCATAACTCTAATCCTAACACTAATCCTATCTCTAAACTCTTACCATAACCCTAACTCTAACCTTAACTCTAATCTAAACTTAATCCTAACCGTAACCCTAAACATATTCTCACCCTAATCATAACCCTAACACTAATTCTTTCTCTAACCTCTTACCCTAATCCTAACCCTAACACTAACCCTTACTCTAAGCATAACCAAAACTCAACCAGAAACCTAACCCTTACTCTCACCCTAACCTTAAATTTACCCTAACCCTAACACTAAACTCTATACCGAACCCTAACCCTAATCCTAATCCTAACCTTAACGTAAACCTAACCCTAAACCTAATACTAACACTAATCCTAAATCTAAACTCTTACCCTAACCTAACTCTAACACTAACCCTAACTTATCCTAACCCTAACCCTTACAATAATGCTAAATTTTACACAAACAACCCTAACGTTAAACCCTGACCCCAAACGTAACCCTAACCCTAATTTAACTCTAAAATTAACTCTAACCCTAACCCTAAACCTAACCCTAATGCTAACACTAACCCTAACACTAAGTTAATGATAACCCAATCGCTAAACCTAACATTAATCCTAAAACTTAACTCTTAACTAACCTTAACCCTAACCTAAACTTAACCCTAACTGTAACCGTAAACTTCTCCTAAACATATTCTGAACACTAACACTAATCCTAACTCTAACATCATATCCTAACACTATCCTTAAACATAACTGTAACCCTAACCCAAACTTATAATGCTAAGACTAATCCTAACCCTAACCTTAAACCTAACCATAACCTTTATGGTAACCCTAACTCTAACCATAACACTAAAACTAATCCTATCTCTATACTCTTACCTTAACCCTAATAGTAATGCTAAAACTAACCCTATCCCTAACTCTAACCCAACCATAAAAATAAACCTAATCCTAATACTAACCCTAACCTTAACCCGAACCGAACCGTAAACCTAAACCTAACCTTAATGTAACCGTAACTCGTAACCTAACCCTAACAATAAACCTAAACCTAACCTTAACATAACCATAAATTTAACCCTAACCCTAACACAAAACCCTAACCCTAAACCTAACCATAAAACCTCACAGTAACCCTAACTCTTACCCTAACCCTAACGTAACCCAATGCTAACCCTAAACCTAACGCTAATCCTTTCTCTAAATTCTTACCCTAACGCTAAACCTAAGCTTAACCCTAACAGTAACCCTAACCCTAACCCTAACCTAACCCTGACACTAATTCTAAACCCTAACACTAATCCTAACTCTAACTTTAACGCAACCTGAACCCTAACTCTAACCCTAACACTAATCCTATCTCTAAACTCTTACCCTAACCTTAACCTTAACCAGAATCTATACTTAACCCTAATCATAATCCTAAACTAATCATAAACCTAATCCTAACCCTAACCATAAACCCTAAACCTAACCTAACCGAACCCGAATCTGAACCCTAAACATAACATTACCCTTAATGTAACACTAACCCACCCTTAACCCTAACACAAATCCCTACTCTAAATTCCTACCGTAACCCTAAGAGTGACCTTAACCCTACAATAAACTTTAACCTAACCGGAAGTCTAAAATAATCCTAACATAAACTTAATGTAAACCTAACCTTAACCCAAACCCTAAGCCTAACACAACCCATATCTTAAACCATAAAACTAATCCTAAACCTAACGTTAACTGGAACACTTTACGCTAACCTATACCTTAACACTAAACAGTAAACCTAATCTTAATTCTTACCCAAACCTTAAATTTTACACTAAGAAAATAGTATCCTTAAACCCTGACTCTAAACCTAACTCAAACCTAATTGAACTCTAAAACTAAATCTAAACCTACCCTAACCCTAAATATTACCCAATCTTTAAACATAACCCTAACACTAACACTAACTCTGATTCTAAACCTAAATCTATACCTAATCCTAACCCTAATTCTAAACCATAACCCTAAATTTTACACTAAGAATAACGCTAAACATAACACCAAACCTTAAGCTTAATGCTAAACGTAAAGCTGATCTGAACCCTAAAAGTAACCCTAACACAAACCCTAACCCTAATTCTAACACTAACCTTAACGTAACCCATACACTAACCCTAAAACAAACACTAATCCTAACTCTAAACTCTTACCCCAGCCCTAAACCTAACCTGAATCCTAACACTACTCCTAACCCTAACTCTAACAGTAAATTCTAACACTAACCCTAACATTAAACCCTAACTCTAACCCTTACACTAACCTAATCTAAAACCTAACCCTAACACTAAGCCTAATCCTAACCCTAACTCTAACATAACCGCTAGCCTTAACCCTAAACCTAAACCCTAACCCTAATTCTAACTCTAACCCGAACACTAACACTGTCCCAAACCCTAATCCTAACCATAACACTATTCCTAACCCTAACCCTAAAATTTTCCCTAACCCTAATTTAACCCTAACCCAATCCCTAACCCTAACACTAATCCTAACTCTTAAATCTTACCCTAACCCTAACCTTAACATTAACCGTAACCTAAATTTAACCCTAATCATAACCCTAAAAAATCCTAATGTTATTTCGAATCCTAACTCTAACATCATATCCTAACACTAATACTAAACCCGAAACATAACCCAAACCATAACAATAAATCTAACCGTAACACTAACTATGACCCTAAACCTAAACCTACCCCTAACCCTGAACTTAACCCTAACCCTAACACTAACCTACTACTATTTTAACTATAAACTCTTACCCTAACCCTAAACCTAACCTTAACCCTAAGAGTAACGCTAACATTAACCTTAACTCTAACACTAACTCTACCCCTAATCCTAACACTAAACCAGTACCTTACCAAACTCTAACCCTAACCACAACCCTAGACTTAACGTAACCATAACCCTCACACTAAACTCTAAAACTAACCCTTACCCTAACCCTAATCCTAACCTTAACGTAACCCTAACCCTAACTCTAATACTAACAGTAATCCTAAATCTAAATTCATACCCTAAACAAAACCCTAAGCCCAACCGTAACTGTAACGTAACCCTAACTCTAACACTAACAATAACACTAATTCTAACTATAATCTCTTAACCTAAACCTAACCCTAGCCCTAACGCTAAATTTTACACTAACAACCCTTACTTTAAATTCTGACTCCAAACATAACCCCAACCATAACTTAACTCTAAAAGTAACTCTAAACCTAAGCCTAACCCTAACCCTAACACTAACCCTAACCCTAACTTAACCGTAACCCAATCCCTAACCCTAAAATTAATCCTAAATCTTACCTCTGACACTTCTCTTAACCCTAACGTAAACTTAACCCTAACCATAACCCTAAACTAATCCTAAACCTATTCTGAACCCTAACAGTAATCCTAACTCTAATATCATATCCTAACATATATTCTAAAAATAACTGTAACACTAACCAAACCATAACGCTAAGTCTAAATCTAACCCTAACCCTAACGATAAACCTAAACTTTGTTATAATCCTAAACCTAACCCTAAACATAACCCTAATCCTAACCGTAACCCTGACCTGAAACCGAACCGTAACCCTAACCCTAAACTTAACGTAACCCTAACCCTAACCCTAACCCTTAAAATAAACCTAACCCTAACCTAAACGTAACCATAAACTTACCCCTAACCCTAACACAAAACCCTAACCCTAGACCTAACCATAAAACCTCACCGTAACCCTAACTCTTACCCTAACCCTAACCTTAACATAACCTTAACCCTAACCTTAAAACTAATGCTAATTCTAACTATAAACTCTTACTCTAACCCTAAACCTAAGCTTAACCCTAACAGTAAAGCTAACCTTAACTCTAACCTAACTCTACCCCTAATTCTAAATGTTAACCTTAACCCTAACCCTATCCCTAACCTTAACGCAACCCGAATCCTAACTCTAACTAACACTAATCCTATCTCTAGACTTTTACCCTAACCCTAACCCTAACACTAACACTAAACCCTAACCCTAACCCAAACCTTAACCCTAAACCCTAACTCAACCCTAAACCAAGCCTAAAACTAACCGTAACCCTAAATTAATCATAACCCTAACCCTAATCCTAACCCTGACCATAAACCCTAACCCTAACCATACCCAAACACAAATCCGAACCCTACTCTGACCCAAACCTTATGTAGCCCTAAACTTAATTTAATCCTAACCCAACCCTAACCATAACACAAATCCCTACTCTAAACTCTTATCCTAACCCTAGCAGTGACCTTAACCCTAACGTAAACTTAACCCCAACCAGAACCCTAAAATAATCCTAATCTAACCTTAATGCAACCCTAACCCTGTGTGTGACCCTAAGCCTAACACAACCCTAACCATAAACCTGAAAACTAAGCCTAAACATAACCCTAACCCTAACCCTAACCTAAACCCTAAGACTAAATCATAAACCTAACAATATTGTTACCCTAATCCTAAATTTTACACTAAGAATAAAACTATACTTAACCCCTGACGCTAAACCTAACCCAAACCCTAATTGAACTCTAAACTAACCCTAACCATACTCTAACACACAATATTACCCAAACCTTAAACTTAACGCTAACACTAACAGTACCCAGCTAAAACTATAGCTAATCCTAAACCTTATTCTAAACCCTCACCTGAAATTTTACACTAATAACCTTAACCCTAACCCTAAACCCTAAACCTAACCCTAAACGTAACGCTAATCTGAAACCTCACGGTAACCCTAACCCAAACCCTAACCCTAACCCTAACCCTAACCCTAACCCTAACCCTAACCCTAACCCTAACCCTAACCTGAATGTAACACTAACACTAACCCTAAACCTAACCCTAATCCTAACCCTAGCACTAATCCTAACCCTACCCCTAACACTATCGCTAAACCTAATTGAACCCTAACCCAGTCCCTAACCCTATCACTAATCCAAACTTAAAACTTACCCTAAACCTAACCATAATATTAACCCTAACCGAAACTTAACGCTAATCATAACCCTAAACTTAACCCTAACATTTAACCTAACCCTACCACTAATTTTAACTCTAAAATCTTACCCTAACCCTAAACCTAAACTTAACCCTAAGAGTAACGCTAACCCTAACCCTAACCCTGACACTAACTCTAACCATAATCCTTACACTAAACATGAACGTTAAACCGAACCCTAACCATAACCCTAACTCTAACCTTTACATAACCTAACTGTAGCCCTAATAGTAACACCAATCCTCAATCTAAACTCTTACCCTAAACCTAACCCTATCCCCAACCCTAACCTTAACGTAACCCTAAACCTAAAACTAATCCTAAATTTAACCTCATAACCTAACCCTAACCCTAACTGTAACGCTAAATTTTACACAAACAATAATCCTATACTTAACCTCTGACCCCAAACATAAAACTAACCCTAATTTAACTCTATAACTAACTTAAACTCTAACTCAAACCCTAAATCTAACCCAAACATTAAACGTAACCCTAACACTAATTTTAACCCAAATTCTAAACCTAAATCTAAAACTATTCCTAACCCTAATTCTAACACTAACCCCAAATTTTTCACTAAAAATAAAACTAACCCTAACCCTAAACTTAATGCTAATCTTAACCCTAACAGTAAACTTAACCCAAACCTAACTCTAACCCTAAAACTAAACCTAATGTTAATTTAACTCTAAAATTAACTCTAACTCTAACTCTAACCCTAAATCTAACCGAAACCTCAATGTAACCCTAACTCTAACCCAACCCAGATCCTAACCCTATATCAAAAGCTACTCTTAACCTTAATTATAAACATAACCCTAAATTTACACAAATATCCCGAACTCAAAACCCATACCCTAACCCTAACCCTAAGACTAATGCTAACCTTTACCCTAACAGTAACACTAGAAGTAACCCTAACCCTAACTTTAACCATAACCCTAACACAAAACGCTAACGCTAAACCTAACTCTAAACCCTAAGCCTCATCATAACCCTTACTCTAACCTAAACCTAAACCTAACTCTAAACCTAAACCTAATACTAATCTTGACCCTAACTGAAAAGTTAACCCTAATCCTAACCTTATTGTAACCCTAACCCTAACACTAACCCTAACTCTAATCCTAACTCTAAATTCTTACCCACACCCTAACTCTAACCTTAACCCTAACCTGAACTGAACCCCTACCGTAACACTAAACTAATTTTAACCTTAATCCTAACCCTGCTGCGGTCCAGCCACAACAGGATCCAGGGGGCCCAGAAGGTGGGCAAGGCGTCAGCGCGGGAAACAGTCGACTACACAACTCAGAGGCGGTGTGACACTGTTCCGTTTTATTGTGATTTGCGTACAACTTTTATACTTTTTATTTTGACATTTGATTATACTTTGTAGTTAAGGTAGCAGGGAGTTAAATTTCTGTGGTTAGGCGAAGCAGAAAATCTTATAGAGTATATTATTATTAATGTTCATGATTAACTAGTACATTTTTCTCTCAATCATTAGAACAGAACTACCTGATGGAACAATCTAAACTTTTAATTCTTATATCTATTACGTAAGATACAGTTTGATTTAAGTAAAGGTGATAGATAGATGTATTCATAACAGCAAGCATTGGCTTGTGGGCAGACATTGTTCTTCTTTCTGCCTGAAGAAATCTTTTAAATGCTATTTGATTTATGCTATATCTAAAGTTCAAGCTGAACCTTTCTCATAGCTGTTCAAAAGTTTCCTTGGTGCAGTATTGAGGAAAATATTTATAAAAACCAGTTTTACAAAGCTGCTTTCATAAGCTAAGTTTCTGTTCCTTTGTTTTTAAGCACCAAGGAGATCCTGACCTAACCAGCCTTTCTATGAAACTTAAACTACTATAAGGCACATGAATTCCATCTTTATTCACTATACGTATACTATCTTTATTATAAGCTCCTGTATAAGGCAAAGGAAGATCAGGTAATCTTTTCATACTATTAGCCCCCCTAGGTGGATACCAGAGTTTTCCATTTATCCAATAGGCCACAAAAGGAGGCCCTTCCATAGTAGGCACAGGCTTATGAGTAAATTTCTTATCCTTTACTAATTTTTCCTCTAACTGCATGGGAACAGGAGTATAAACTGGTTCTAGTAATTCAGCTTATTATAATTTATTCATAATATCTTTAAGAGGCGCGTCAAAAGGAATTTCTCTTAATAATTGTTCAAATAAAGGGTTTACACATTCTGGACACATCAGGGTGACTAGAGCTGATTCCATACGCGGGGAATTTACTATGTTTTCCTCAGAGTCAATTTTGAGGAAATCCATTTGTACTGCATTTACACTTACTAGAATTTGTGCTATTCAAATTTCCCCTATTAATAGGATCGTTCCTAAGAAACCAATTATCCCTAAGCACATGCCACGTCCTCGTTCTTGACGATGCATTCCTTGAAGCCTCTGTCCTCATCTCCGGACCTTGTCACACAGTAGGGTAGAAAGAGGACCCGGCATCACTCTAACACTAATCCTAACTCTAACCTCTTACCGTAATCCTAATGCTAAACATAACTATAACCTTAATCCAAACCATAACGCCAAACCTAACCTTAACTATAATAATAACGCTAACCTTAAGCGTAACACACCTTAACCCTAAACCCTAAACCAAACCCTAAACCTAACTCTAAACCTAACCTAAACTTAATGTAACCCTAACTCTAAGAAAAACCCCAACACTAATCCTAACTCTAAACTCTTACCCTAACCCTAACCCTAACACTAAGTCTAACACTAACCCTAACTCTAAACACTAAACGTACCCCTAACTCTGACCTAAAACCTAATTTTTACACTAACAATAACCCTAAATTTAACCCCTGATACTAAACCTAACCCAAACCCTTATTTAACTCTAAAACTCACTCTACACCGTAACCTTAAATCTAACCCAATACATAAACATAACCCTAACAGTAACACTAACCCAGATTCTAACCCGAAATCTAAAGCTAATCCTAGCCCTAATTCTAACACTAACCCTAAATTTACACAAAAATAACACGAACTCTAAATCCATATCCAAACCTTCAGCCTAAACCTAATGCCAAACTTAACCCTAACAGTAATCTTAACCCTAATACTAACACTAAAAGGTAACCGGAACCGGAACGCTAACCCTAACCCTAACACTAACCCTAAACCCTAACCCTAACCCTAACCCTAAACCTAACCCTAACCCTAACCCTAACTCTAACCCAAACCTTAACGTAACCCTTTCCCTAACCCTAACCCTAACACTAATCCTAACTCTAATATCTTATCCCAATGATAGCCCTAACCTTGACCCTAAGCTAAACCTAACCATAACTGTACCCTAAAGATATCCTAGCCCTAATCCTAATACTAACACTAATCCTAAATCTAACATCATGTCCTAACCCTAACCCTACACATAGCTGTAACCTAACCAAAAACATAAATCTAAACCTAACTCTAACCCTAACCCTAACCCTAACACAAACACTAACCTTAACACTACCCCTAAAGCTAACACTAAAACCTAACGATAAATCTAACCCTACCCTAACACTAATCCTAACACTAAACACTTACCGTAACCCTAAGCCTAAAGTTAAAACTAACAGTAACCCTAACCCTAACCCTAAGACCTAACCATAACCCTAACCCGAAGCTTAACCTAACGTAACCCTAACCTTAAATCTAACGCTAACACAAATACAAATCTAACCTCTTACTCTACCCTGACCCTAACCCAAACCCGGAATTTTACACTATCAATGAACGTAAACTTAACCCCTGACCCCAAACATAACCTTTACCCTAATTTAACTCTATAACTAACTCTAACTCTAACCCAAACCATAAATCTAACCCAAACCTTTTACGTAACTCTAACACTACCTTAACACAGATTCTAACCATAAATCGAAAGCTATTCCTAACCCTAATTCTAAGGAACCCTAAATTTTTCACTAAGAATAACCCTAACTGTAACCCTACACCTAACGCTAATCTTAACACTAACAGTAATTAACACTGACCCTAACTATAACCCTATATATAACCATAACACTAAACCCTATTGCCCTAACCCTAAACATAACGTAATCCTAAAACTAACCGTAACCCTAATATGAAACCCAAAACCTAAACCTAAATATAAACCCTAACCCAAAACATTACCTTGACCCAAACCTATACTTAACCTTACCCTAAAACTAGTGCTAACCTTAACGGAACACTAACCCTAACCCTATCCCTAACACTAATCCTAATTCTAAACTCTTACCCTAATCCTAAACCTAACCTTAACCCTAACCTAAACTTAATGCCTACCTTAACACTAAATTAATTCTAACCCTAATCCTAAGCCTAACACTAATCTTAACTTGAACCACTTACCCTAACCATAATCCTAATGCTAACTCTAAAATTTACACTAACTATAACCCTAAACTTAACCCCTACAACAAACCTTACCCTAACCTTAATTTAACTCTACAACTAACTCTAACCCTGACCCTAACCATAAATCTAACCGAAATCTCAACGTAAATCTAACTCTAACTCTAACTCAGATCCTAACGCTATATTTAAAGCTAATCCTAACCCGAATTCTAACCCTAACCCAAAATTTACACTATTATCGAGAACTCTAAACACATACACTAACCCTAATCTAAAGACTAATGCTAATCTTAACCCTAATAGTAACCCTTACCCTAACTCTTAACCTGAACCTAACATTTACCCTAGCTCTAAACCAACCCTAAACCTAACTCTAAACATAAACCAAATCCTAACCCCAAACCTTACCTTAACCCTAACCCAAACCTTAACGTAAACCTAACCCTAAACCTAACGCTAAAACTAATCCTAACTCTAAACTCTTACCCTAACTCTAAACCTAAACTTAACATTAACAGTAACCCTAACCCTAAACCTAACACTAACCCTAACACTAATCCTAATTCGAAATTCTTACCCAAACCCTAACTCTAACCTTAACAATAACCTAAACTTAACCCGGACCATAACAGTAAACTAATCCTAACCCAAATTCTAACCCTAACTCTAATCCTAGCTCTAACCTCTTACCCTAACCCTAACACTAAACATAGCTATAACCCTAACCCAAACTAAAGGCTAAAAATCCAACCCTAATTATGACCCTAGCCCTAAGCGTAACACAACTTTAACTCTAAATCCTAAAACTAACAACCCTAACCCTAATCATAAACCTAACCCTACTCTTAACGTAACCCTAACTCTAACCCTACCGTAACCCTAATCCTAAATTTAAACTCTTACCCTAACACAAAGCCTAAACTTACAACTAACAGTAACCCTAATCCGAACACTCACCCTAATCCTAACCCTAAAACCAATCCCTAAACCGAACACTAACTTTAACGTAACCCTAAAACTAAATCTAATGCTAAAACGAATCCTAAATCTAAACTCCTACTCTAACTCTAACCCTAACCCTAACCCTAAATTTTAAACTAACAATAATCCTAACCTTAACCCCTGACCCCAAACATAACACGAACCCTAATTTAACTTTAAAACTAACTCTAACCATAAACCGAACTCTAAATCTACAGCAAACCTTAAACGTAACCCTAACAGTAACCCTAACCCAGACCCTAATCATAACTATAACCTTAATCCTAATCCTAACCCAAATTCTAGCCCTAACCCTAAATTTTACATTAAGAATAACTCTAACCCTAAGCCTGAACCTAACTCTAACACTAACCCTAACCCTAACCCTAGCCTAACCTTAACATAACCGTGACTCTAACCCTAACTCTAACCCTAACAATAATGCTAACTCTAAACTCTTACGATAACCTCAACCCTAATCTTAACCATAACATAAACTTAACCCTAACCGTAATGTAAACTAATCCTATCCCTAATCCTAATCCTAAAACTTATCCTAACTATAACCTCATACCCTAACCATAACCTTAATATAACTGTAAAGCTAACACAAACCATAACGCTAAACCTTACCATAACTCTAAACCTAACCCTAAAGCTAACCCTTACCCTACCCTTAACATAAACCAAAACCTAAACCTAATCTAACACTAATTTTAACTCTAAACTCTTACCCTAACCCTAAACCTAACCTTAACCCTAAGAGTAACGCTAACCATAACCCTAAATCTAACATTAGCTCTAACCCTATTCCTAACACTGAATCTTAACCTTAAACCTAACCCTAACCTTAACACTACCCTAACCCTAAACTTAAGGTAACCCTAACCCTAACCAAAACCCTAACCCTAATCCTAACATTAACGTAACCCTAACCTTAACCTTAACACTAACAATAATCCTAATTCTAAACTCTTACCCTAAACCTAAACCTAACCTTAAACCTAACCCTAACACTAATCATAACCTAACACCAAGCCTAACCCTAAATACTAAACTTACCTTAACTCTAACCCGAACCCTAAATATTACACTAACAATAACCTTAACCTTAATCCCTGACTCTAAACCTAACCCAAACCATAATTTGACTCTAAAACTAACTGTAACCCTACCCCTAACTCTAAATCTAACACACAACCGAACACTAACCCTAAACCTAACGCTAATCTTAACCCTAAAAGTAACATTAACCCTCACACTTACCCTAAATCCTAAACCTAACCCAAAACGTAAACCTAACCATAATCTTAACATAACCCTAATCGTAACCCTAAAATAATCCTAGCCCTAATCCTAACTCTAAAACTAATCCTAAATCTAACCTGATACCCTAACCCAAAATCTTAACATAACTGTAACCTAACACAAACCATAACGCTAAAACTAACCCTAAACCTAATCCTTAAAGCAATCCTCACACTAACCCTAACACTAACACGGATCCTACCTCTAAACTCTTAACCAAACTCTAAACCAAATCTTAAACTTAACAGTAACCCTTACTCTAAAACTAACTCGAACCCTACCCTAACATAAACGTAACAATAACCCTAACCCTAACCCTAACATTAATCCTAACTCTAAACTCTTACCCTAACCCTAATCATAAACTTCACACTAACAATAACCTTAACCGTAGTCCAAACCCTGGCCCTAAATCCTACCCTAATTCTAACCCTAAACCTAAATTTTACACTAAGAATAACCGTAAACGTAACCCCATATACTACTACTAAGCCTTAACCTAACTCTCACTTAAAAACTAACAATAACACTACCCTAACTCTAACCCTACCCCTAACCCTAACCTTAACTAAACCTAACCTTAACCATAAATCCTACCCACAGCCCTAACCAGAACCTGAAGCCGAACACTAAACCTAACTCTCACCTTAACGTAACCCTGACCCTAATCCAAACCCTAACAAAAATCCTAACTCTAAACTCTTACCCTAACCCTTACAGTGACCATAACCCTATACTAAACTTAAACCTATACGTTAGCCTAAACAAATCCTAAACCTAATCCTAACCCTAACACTAATCTTAACTCTAACCTCTTACCCTAACCATAACCCTAAATATAACTGTACCCCTAAACCAAAAGATAACTTTTAACTAAACCCCAACCCTAACCCTGATCATAAACCTAAGCCTAACAAACCCTAACCCTAACCCCTACACCTAACTCTAACCCTAACTATAATCCTATACCTAACCCTAACCATAACATAGACCTAACCCTAACCATTACGCTAACACGATCCTAAATCTAAACTCTTTCCCTAACAATAACCTAAATATAACCCTAACAGTAAACCTAAACGTAAAACTAACCCTACACCTAACACTAACACTAATCTTAAATCTAAACTCTTACCCTACACTTAAACCTAAGCTTAACCCTAACAGTAACCCGAAACATTACCCTAACCTAACCCTAACCCTAACGGTAAACCCTAACCCTAATACTATGCCTAACCCTAACCTTTCGGTAACCCTAACTCTAACACTCACCCTAACACTAATCCTAACTCTAAAGTCTTACCCTAATCCTAACCCTAAACATAATTGTAACCATAACACAACACATAACGCTAACCCTAAATCTAACCCTAACGTTAACCCAAACCCTAACTCTAAGCCTAACGCAACCGTAACCCTAAACCCTAACATAACCCTACTCTAACCATAACCCTAAACGTAACCCTACCTTAACGTAACCGTAACACTAACCTTAAAAACCTAACACTAATCCTAACACTACAAACTTACCCTAACCCTAATCCTATACTTAATCCTAACAGTAACGCTAACCCTAACCCTAACCCGAAACCTAACTCTAACCCTAACCTTAATATAACCATAACCTTATTCGTAAACCTAACCATAACTCTAACCCAAACCTTAACGTAACTCTTATCTTAATCCTAATCCTAACAAGATCCTAACTCTAAACTCATACCCTAACCCTAACCGTGACCTTAATCCTAACCGTAACCTTACACTAATCCTAACCCTAATCCTAACTATAACACTAATCCTAATTGTGACCTGTGACCCTAACCCTAAACCTAAACATACCCCTAACACCAGTCATAATCTCAACCTAACCCTAACCGTGACGCTAACCCTAACCCAAAACCTAAATAAACCGTAACACTAAACCCTAAATCTAAACTTAACCATAACCCTAACCCCAACTCTAATCGTAACCTTAACATGACCTTAACCCTACCCCTAACCCTAAGCCTAACAGAACCCTAATCCTTAACCCTAAACATAACCCTAAACCTAGGCCAAATCCTAACTTTAATGTAACTCTAACTCTAAATCTAGTACTCATTATCACTCTAAACTCTTACCCTAACCCTAACCCTAATTTAACCCTAAACCTAACACTAATCCTATTCCTCACCGTAACCCTAACCTTAACGTAAACCTAACACTAACCCTATCACTATCCCTTAATTTTACACTAACAATAACCTTAACTACTGACCACACACCTACCACTAACCTTAAACATAACTGTAACGCTAGCCTAAATCATAAAGCAAAGACTAAACCTAAATCTAAACCTAACCCTAACCTAACCCTAAAGCTAACCCTATTCGTAACCCTAAACCTAACCAAACCCTACCACTAATCTTAACTCTAAACACTTACCCTAACCATAACAGTAAGGCTAATCCTAAACTTAATCCTGACTCTAACCCTAACCCTAACCCTAAACCTAACCTAATTTTAAGCCTAAACCTAACCCTAAATTTTACACTAACAATAACCCTAAACATAAACCTTGACCCTAAACCTAACCCAAACGCTAATTTAACTCTAAAACTAACTCTAACCCTAAATCTAACAGAAATCTTATATGTAACCCTAACACAAACCCCAATCAAAATGCTAACCTAATCTGAAACTAAATCTTAAACTAATCGCAAACCAAATTCTCACCCTAACGCTAACCATAACCCGAACTCTAGCTGAAAACCTAACCGTAACCTTAACCCTATCAATAATCATAACTCTAAAATCTTACCCTAACCTATACCTACCCTTAACCTAACATTATCCCTAACCCTAACCATAACCCACACCCCAACCCTTAAGCTAACCTAACCCTATACCTAAGCCTAAGCCTAATCCTAACCCTAACCCTAACCATAAGCTTAACAATAACTCTAAATCTATAATTAACCCTAAACATAAACCCTACCCAAAACCCTAATCCTAGCCTAACCTTAACGTAAACCTAACCCTAGCTCTAACCCTAACAGTAATCCAAACACTAAAATCTTAACCTAACCCTAAACCTAAACTTAACCCTATAAGTAACCCTAACCCTAACCCTAAACTCACCCTAACACTAACTCTAAACCCTAACCTTATTGTAATCCTAACCCGAACCCGAAACCTAACTTTAATCCTAAATCTAAATTCTTACCGTAATCCTAACCCTAACCTTAACCATAATGTAAACTTAACCCTAACCGTAACCCTAAACTAATTGTAACCCTTCTGCTAACCCTAACACTTATACAAAATCTATCCTCTGACACTGACCCTAATCTAAAGATAACGCTATACCTAACCCTAACCCTAACAATACCTCTAACACTAAGCCTAAAGAACTCTAACCTGAAACCCTAAACCTAACCCTAAACCTAACCCTAATTAAACCTAATACTAACCTTAATGTAATCGTAACAGTAACCCTAACTCTAAAACTAATCCAAACTCTAAACTCTTACAATTACCCAAACCCTAATCTTAAATCTAAACTATACTTAAACCTAATCGTAACCTTAAACTAATTCTAACACTAACCTTAACCCTAACACTAATCGGAACTCTAACCTATTACCCTGACCCTGACCCTAAACATAACTGTAACCCTAACCAAAAACATATCGCTAAAACTAACCCTAACCCTAACCCTACCCCTAACCCTAAGCCTAACAGAATCCTAACCCTGAAGCCTAAACAAACACGAACCGTAACCTTAATCCTAAATCTAACTCTAAACTTAACATAACCTAACCCTAACACTAAACCTAACACTAATCTTAACACTAAACTCTTACCCTAACCCTAACCCTAACTTTAACTCTAATTAACTCTAACCCTAACCCTAATCCTACCCTCAACATAAACCTAACTGTAATCCTAACTCTAACACTAATCCTGACTGTAACTTCTTACCCTAACCCTAACCCTAACACTAAATTTTACACTAACAACCCTCAAATTAAACCCTCACACCAAATCTAACCCTAACAATAAAATAACTATAAAACTAACTCTAACCCTAACCCAAACCCTAAATTTAACCCAAAACTTAAACGTAACCCTAAAAGTAACCCTAACCCAGAACCTAACCCTAAATCTAAAGCTAATCCTAACCCTAATTCTAACACTAACCATAAATTTAACACTAAGAATTATCAAAACCCTAACCCCATATCCTAATACTAACCCTAAACATGAGGCTAATCTTAACACTAAAGGTAACACTAACCCTAACCCTATGCCTAAATCTAATCCTAATCCTAAACTTAAACCTAATCCTAAACCTAACCCTAACACTAACCCTATCACTAACCCTAATACTAACCCTAACCTTAACACTAAACCCTAAGCCTAAGCCTAACCCTACACCCTAACCCTCACACTAACCTTAATGTAACCCTAACCCTAACACTAAACACTAAACCTAACCCTAACCCTTACCCTAACCAAACCCTAACCCTAACACTAACACTAACGCTACACCTAAACCTAACCCTAACCCTAACCTAAACCCTAATCCTCACCCCTACACTAACTTAATCCTAATGCTAAATCTTACCCTAAATCCTAACCATAACCATAACAATAAGCTTAAACCTAACCCTAACCCTAACCATTACCATAACCCTAACACAAAAACTAAACCTAATCGTAATCCTAACCCTGATCCTAATCCTAAATCTAACACTAACAGTAACCCTATCCCTAACCCTAATACTAACCCTAAGCCTAATCCTAAACCTAAACCCTACCCCACACCCTAACATAACTCTAAACCTAACCCTAACCATAACCATAACCATAACCCTTACCGTAACACTAAAGCTAACACTAAAATATTCCCCTAATCCTAACCAAAGCCTCAACCTTAACCTAAGTTTAAAAGTTAATATAAGCCTATACTAATCCTAAACCTAATTCTAGCCCTATCACTAATCCTAAATCTAACCTCTTACCCTAACCCTAAACCTAAACATAACTGTAACCCTAACTGAAAACATAATGCTAAACCTAACCCTAACTCTAACCCTAACTCTAACCCTAACCGTAACGCTACCCTAAATCTAACCTTAACATAACTCTAACCTTAACCCTAACCCTAACACTAATCCTAACCCTAAGATTAACGTAACCCTAACCCTAACACTAATCCTAACCCTAAGCTTAACGTAACCCTAACCCTAAATCCTAACCCTACCTCTAATCCTAAATCTAAACTCTTAACATAACACTAAACCTAAACTTAATGCTAACAATAACTCTAACTCTAACCCTAACCCTAACTCGAACCTTAACCCTAACAGTAACCCGAATCCTATTTCTAACCTTAACGTTAAGTAACCCTAAACCTAACCTTAACCAGAACGTAACCCTAACCCTCATACTAACACTAACACTTATCCTAACTCTAAACTCTTACATGAACCCTAAACCTAATCTTAACCCTAAACTAACTTAAGCCATAATGGTTACCCTAACACTAACCCTAAACATAACCCTAACCCTAACCATAACCATAAACCTAACCTTAACACAACCCTAACCCTAACCCTAATCCTAACCCTTATCCTAACTCTAAACGATTAACATAACCCTAAACTTAACCTTAACTCTAACAGTAACCCTAACCCTAACCACAACCATAACCCTAACCCTAAATTCTAAACCCTAACCCTAACCCTAACCCTAACCCTAATTTAACTCTAAACTAACTTTAACCTTAACCCTAAATCTAAAGCTAATTCTAACCTTTATTCTAAACCTAAGCCTAAATTTACACTAAGAATAACCTAAACTCAAAACGCATACCCTAAACCCAATCCTAAACCAATGATAACCTTAACCCTAACAGCAACCCTAATACTAACCCTAACCATAACCCTATCCCTAAACCCTAACACTAACCTTAACTTAAACCTAACCGTAACCCTAACCCACACACTAATCCTAACCCTAATCCTAACCTTAATGTAACCCTAACCCTAAACCTAAAACTAATCTTAACAATAAATTTTTACCCTAATCCTAAACCTAACCTTAAACCTAACAGCAACCCAATTCTTAACTCTAACTCTAACTTTAACGTAACCATAACCCTAACCCTATCCTTATCACTACTCCTAACTCTAACGTCTTACCCTAACCCTAACCCTAAACCTAAACCTAAATTTTACAATGACAATAAGCCTAACCTTAACACCTTACCCCAAAAGTAACCCGAACCCTAATTTAACTTTAACTAACTCTATTCCTAACACTAACCATAAATCTAACACAAAATTTAAACGTAACCGTAACACCAACCCTAAAAAGATCATAACCCTAAATGTAAAGATAATCCTAACACTAATTCTAAGCCTAAACCTAAATTTTACACTAAGAATAACCCTAACTCTAACCCAAAGAATAACCATAACCCTAACAGTAAACTCTAACCCTAACTAACAATAAGCCATAACCCTAACTCTAACACTAATCAAAACTCTAAGCTCTTACCCTAAACCTAAAACTAAACTTTACCGTAATAAACATAACCCTAAACCTAACACTACCCTAACCCTCACCCTAAACCGTAACCCTAATCCTAACTCTAACCCTAACCCTAACCCTAAACTTAAAGTAACCTTAACCCTAACTCTAAAACTAACACTAATCCTAATTCTAAGCTCTTATCTTAACCCTCACCCTAAGCCTAATACCAACCCTAACACTAAGTCCTAAACCTAAACCTTACTCTAAACCAAATCCTAATTTTTACTCTAATAGTCACCCTAAACCTAACCCCTGACCTTACACCTATTCCAAAACATTATTTATTCTAAAACTAACACTAACCCTAAACTTAACTCTAAATCTAACCCAAACCTTAAACGTAACCATAACACTAACACTAACACAGAATCTAACTCTAAATCTAAAGCCAAATCTAACACTAATTATAACCCTACCTAAATTTACACTAAGAAAAACCCAAACTCTAAACCCATACCCTAATCCTAACACCAAACCTAATGCTAAACTTAAGCCTAACATTAACCTTAACTATAACCCTCACCCTAAACCTTAATCCTATGCGTAACCCTATTCCTAACCCTAACCTAACTCTAAAATCTTTCCCTAAACCTAACCCTAACCTTAACCCAAATAGTAAACCTAAACTTAACGCTAAAGATAACCTTAACCCTTACCAAAAACCCTAACAGTAAACATAAACACGAACCCTAAACCTAACCCATACCCTAAACGAAACCTAAACATAACCCTAACCAAAACTCTAATCCTAACCTTAACGTTACTCTAATCCTAACTCTAACAATAACCCTAAAACTAATCTTAACTCTAAACACTTATGCTAACCCTAAACCTAAGCTTAACCCTAACCCTAACCCTAACACTAAACCCTAATCCTAAACCTAACCATAAAACTTAACCCTAACCATAACCCTTACCCTAAACCAAACCTAAAATTAACCCTCACCCTAAACCCAACCATAACCCTACATTAACGTAACCCTACCCCTAACCCTAACCGTAACGTTAATCCTAAATCTAAACTATTACCCTAAACCCAAACCTAAGCTTAACCCTGACAATAACCCTAACCTAACCCTAACGCTAACCTAACACTAAAACTAACCTTACCGTAACCCTAAACCTAACCATAAACCTATCACTAACCCTAATTCTAACTTAAGCCTAACTTTGTCCCTAACCCTAACACTGTTCCTAACTCTAAGCTCTTACCCTAACCCGAATAGTGACCTTAACCCTAAGTGTAACTGAAAACTAATCCTAACCCTATTCCTAACCCTAACCCTAATCCTAACTCTAACAGTAAGTCTAACTCTAACCTCATACCCTAACCCTAACCCTAAACATTACCCTAACCTAAGCCTATCTCTTACCCTAACCTAACCCTAACCCTAACCATAACACTAATCCTAACTCTAAACTCTTACCTTAACCCTAAACCTAAATCTAACCCAAACATTAAACGTAATCCTAACACTAAACCTAACCAGATCCTAACCCTAAATCTAAAGCTAATCCTAACCCTAATTCTAACTATAACACTAATCCTAACTCTAAACTCTTACCTTAACCCTAAACCTAAATCTAACCCAAACATTAAACGTAATCCTAACACTAAACCTAACCAGATCCTAACCCTAAATCTAAAGCTAATCCTAACCCTAATTCTAACTATAACCCTAAATTTACACTAAAAATAACCCAAAATCTAAACTGATCCTCTAACTCTAACCCTAAAATTAATGCTAACCTTAACCCTAACAGTAACCTTAACCCTAATCCTAAACTTAACCATAACCCTAACCTTAACACTAAACCCTAATCCTAACACTAACACTAAACAATAACCCTAGCCCTAACCCTTACCCAAACGTAAACCTAAACCTATCTCTAACCCATACCCTAATCCTAACACTACTCTAACACTAATCCTATCTCTAAACTCTTACCCTAAATCTAAACGTAACCTTAACCCTAACAGTAATCCTAATCCTAAACCCTAATCTTAACACTAAACTTAAATATAATTCTTAATCTAATCTTAACCCTTATCATAACCTAACCCTAAAACTACACATAACACTAACCATAACCAGAACCCTAACACTAACCCTAACACTAAAAACCTAACCCTAACCTAACCCTAACTCTAACACTAACACTAACCCTAACCTTAATTGTAACCCTAAACTAAACTCTAACGCTAAACCTCAACCTAAA
>NW_011889046.1:931111-934027 GCF_000151845.1 Pteropus vampyrus
AACACTAACCCTAACCTTAATTGTAACCCTAAACTAAACTCTAACGCTAAACCTCAACCTAAAACCTATTCCTCACACTAACATTACCCTAACTTGAACCAAATCTAACCATAAAGCTAACCCTAACCCTATCCTAAACCTAACCCTACCCGAACCTTAACATAACACTAACCCTAACGCTAACCCTAATCTTAAACCTAACCCTAGCCTTAAAGTAACCCTAACCCTAACACTGACCCTAACACGTATCCTATCTCAAAACTCTTACCCTAATCTTAACCCTGACCTTAACCGTTAACTAAAGTTTAGCCTAACCGTACCCCTAAACCAATCCTAACACTAATCCTAACCGTAAAACTAATGCTAATTCTAACCTCTTACCCAAAAATTAATCCTAAACATAACAGTAATCCTAAAACAAACCACGACACTAAACCTAACCCTAAACCTAATCCTAACGCTAATCCTAACCCTAACCCTAACCCTAATCCTAAATCTAACCATAAACCTAACCGTAACCCTAAGCCTAATCCTAAACCTAAAACAAACCCTAACCCTAAACACTAATCCTAAACCTTACTCTAACCCGAAACCTAATTCTTACACAAACAATAAGCCTCACGTGAACTCTTGACCCTAAACCTAACCCAAACCCTAATTTAATTCTAAAACTAACTCTAACCCTACCCCTAAAGCTAAATCTAATGCAAACCTTAAAAGTAACCCTAATACTAACGCTAACCCAGATTCTAACCCTAAATCTAGGGTAATCCTAACCTAAAAACTAACCCTAACCCTAATTTTACAGTAAGAATAACCCGAACTCTAAATCCATACCCTAACCCTAACCTTCAAACTAATGTTAAACTTAACCATAAGAGTATCCTTAACACTAACACTAACACAAAACTCTAACTCTAACCCTAACGCTAATCATAACAGTAAACCCTAACCCTAACCCTAACACCAACCCTAAACCTAACCATAACTCAAACCCTAACCCTAACCATAACCATAACGTAACCCTAACCCTAACCCTAACCCTAACACAAATCCTGTCTCTAAACACTTACCCTAACCCTAACCCTAAACTTAACCCTAATCTAATCTTAAACCTAAAGGAAACACTAAACTAATTCTAACCAAAGTCATAACCATAACACTAATCTTAATTCTAACCTCATATCCTAACCGTAACCATTTACATAACTGCAACCATAATCTAAACCACAACGATAAACCTAACCCTAACCCTAAGTGTAAACCTGACCCTAAGCCTAACACCAACCCCAAACCTGACACTAATCCTAAACCTAACCATAAATTTTACACTGAGTAATTCTAAACCTAACCCCTTACCTAACACTAACCCTAAATCTAACGCTAATCTTAACCCTAACAGTAACCCTAACCCTATCCCTAAACCTAACCCTAACTATAAACCCTAAACCTAATCTAACCTTAACCCTAACCCTAATTTACTGTAAAATAACCCTAACTCTGAACCCAAAATCTAACCAAACCTTAAATATAACCCTAACACTAACACTAACAGGGATTTTAATCCTAATCTATAGCTATTCCTATACCTAATTCTAAAACTAATTCTAACTTTTACACAAAGATTAACCCTAACACTAACCCTAAAACTAATTCTAATCTTAACACTATCAGTAAACCTAAACCTAAAGCTAACTCTAACACTAACCCTAAGCGTAACCAGAAACTTAACCCTAACCCTAAGACTAATCTTAACACTAATCTTAAATCAAAACTGTTATCCTAAACCTAACAATAATTCTAACCCTAAATTATACTCTAACAAAAACCCTAAACTTAACCACTGACCCAAACATAACCCTAACACTAATTTAACTCTAAAGCTAACTCTAACCCTAATCGTAACCCAAAATCTACCCCAAACCTTAAACGTAACCCTAACACTAACTCTAAACCAGATCCTAAACCTAAATCTAAGGCTAATCATAACCCTAAATCTAACACTAACCCTATATTTTACACTAAGAATAACTCTAACCTTAATCTCATACCCTAACCATAAAGCTAATCCTAACACTAAGGCTAACCCTAAACTAAGAATAACTCTAACCTTAATCTCATACCCTAACCATAAAGCTAATCCTAACACTAAGGCTAACCCTAAACTCTTACCCTAACCTTAATTCTAACATAAACCCTAATGCTAAACCCTATTCCTAACCCTAACCCTAACCTAACCCTAACCCTAACCCTAATACTAACCATAACCCTAAACCTCAATCCTAAACCTAACCCTTACTGTAACCCTAAACTTAGCGAAACCCTAACCCTAACAATAATGCTAACTCTAAACTCTTACCCTAACCCTAATCCTAACCTTAAACCTAACAGTACCCCTAACCCTAACCCTAACCCTAACATTAACCGTAACCGTAACCCTAACTCTAACACTAAACCCTATTACTAACCCTAATTTTAAAGCCTAACCCTACCCTATTTCCATAACCTAACCCTAAACTTAACCCTAATCCTAACCGTAAACCAAACCCTAACCCTAACCGTAATCCTAACATTAACATAACCCGATACCTAACCCTAAACCTAACCATAATGCTAACTCTAAATTCTTATCCTAACCCTAAACCTAACCTTAACCCTAACAGTAACCAAAAGTCTAAAACTAATCTAAATCCTAATCCTAACCCTAACCCTCACTCTCACCCTCACCCTAACCCTAATACTAACCCTAACCCTAATCCTAACACTAAACCCCAACATTAACCCTAAACTTAAACCCTAATCTAAACTTAACCCTAAATATAACCCTAAATTTATTCTCACCCTAATAATAAACGTAACACTAATCCTAACTCTAACCTCTTACTCTAACCATAACCCTAACCCTAACCTTAATGT
>NW_011889046.1:935302-937758 GCF_000151845.1 Pteropus vampyrus
TCACCCTAATAATAAACGTAACACTAATCCTAACTCTAACCTCTTACTCTAACCATAACCCTAACCCTAACCTTAATGTAACCCTAACTCTAACCCTAACCCTAACGCAAATCCAAACTCTAAACTCTTACCCTATCCCTAAGCCGAACCGTAACCCTAACCCTAACAATAAACCCTAACCCTAACTCTCACATTCAACCCTAACCCTAACCCTAACACTAATTCTAACCCTAAATTTTACACTAAAAATAAATCTAAACTTAACCCCTGACACCTAAACTAACCCTAACCCTAATATAACTCTAAAAATAACTTTAACCCTAGCCCTAAAATTCAATCTCACCCAAACCTTAAACATAACTCTAACACTTACCCTAACCTGAATTCTAACCCTAAATCTAAAACTAATCCTAAACCTACTTTTAACCGTAACTATAAATATTACACAAAAAGTACCCCTAACCCAATCTCCATACCCTAATCCTACCCATAAACCTAATGCTAACCTTAACCCTTACGGTAACCCTAACCCTAATGCTAATCCTAACCCGAACCCTAACCCTAAATCTAACTGAAACCTTAAATGTAAGCCTAACACTAAACGTAACCCAGATTCTAACCCCAAATCTAAAGTTAATCCTAACCCGAATTCTAACCATAACCCTAAATTTACACAAAGAATAACACGAACTAAACCAAAGCTAAACTTAATGTTAACCATAACACTAACATTACCCCAACCCAAACTAACCCTAAACCTAACCCTAACCCTAACACTAAACCCTAACCCTAACCCTAAACCATAACCTTAACTCTAACACTTACACTAACTTAACCCTAAACCTAAACCAAACCCTATTCCTAACAGTAACCCTAACCCTAAATCTAAACAATAACTTAAACATAACCCTAACATTAAACCTAACACAGATTCTTACCCTCAATCTAAAGCTAAACCTAACCCTAATGCTAACCCTAATCCAAATTTTACACTAAGAATAACCCTAACCCTAACCCCTTACCCTAAACTTAACCCTAAATCTAATGCTAACCTTAACGCTAACCGTAACCCTAACCCAAACCGCAAACTTAACTCTAACGTAACCCTACCCTAAACATAAACCTAACCCTCAACCCTAACCCTAACCCTTACCCTAACCAAACCATAAACCTAAGCCTAACCCTAACCCTAACCCTACCCCTAAGCTTAACGTAACCCTAATCCTAACCCTAACTGAGATTCTAACCATAAATCTAAATCTAATCCTAAACCTAATTCTAAATCTAATCCTAAATTTTAAAATAAGAGTAACCCTAACCTTAACTGCATACCCTAACCTTAACCGTAAACCCAATGCGAACCTTAATCCGAACAGTAACCTTACCCCTAACTTAACCCGAACCCTAACGCTAACCTTAACTGTAACGCTAAATTCTAACCCTAAAGCTAACCATAAACCTAATACTAACCCTCTCCCTAAACCTAATCCTAACACTATCCCTAATGCTAACCCTGACCCTAACACTATCCCTACCCCAACACTAATCCTAACTCTAAACTCTTACCCTACCCTAACCATGACCTTAACTGTAACCTAAAATTAACCCTAAGCATAACCCTAAACAAAATCTAACCATATGCCTAACCCTGACACTAATCTTAACTATGAAGTCTGACTCTATCCCTAAACCTAAACCTACCCTTAAATTTTACTTTAACAATAAACCTAAACTTACCCCTGACCCAAAAACTAACACAAAACCAAATTTAACTCTCAAACTAACTCTAGCCCTAACATTAACCCTAAACTCTAGCCCTCATCCTAAACACTAATTCTAATCCTAACCCTAAATCTAACCAAAACCTTAATCGTAACCCTAACACTAACCTTTAACCAGATCCTAACCCTAAATCTAAAGCTAATCCTAACCTTAATTCTAAAACTAAGCCTAAATTTTTACTAAGAATCACCCAAACTCTAAACCCACACCCTAATTCGAACCCTAAACCTAATTCTAACCTTAAACTGAACAGTAACCCTGAACCTAAACCTAACGCTAACCCTAAACCTAACCTTAATGTTTCCCTAACATTAACTGTAAACCTGACATAAATCCTAATTCTAAACTCTTATCCTAACACTAAAAATAATCTGAACCAAAACAATAATCCTAACCCTAACCCTAACCCTAACACTAACACTAACACTAACACTGACCCTAACCCTAACATAAATCCGAACTCAAAACTCTTACCCTAACGCCAACCGTAATTTGAACCAAAACAATAACCGTAACCATAACCGTAACCATAACATTAACCATAACCATAACCATAACCATAACCATAACCATAACAATAACACTGACACTAATCCTAATCCTAACCCTAAAAATAAAACATAACCCTAACCCTAAACGCTAATCCTAACCCTCACCCTCACCCTAACCTAAGC
>NW_011889046.1:939038-940432 GCF_000151845.1 Pteropus vampyrus
ACTGACACTAATCCTAATCCTAACCCTAAAAATAAAACATAACCCTAACCCTAAACGCTAATCCTAACCCTCACCCTCACCCTAACCTAAGCGTAAACCTAATCCTCATCCTAATTCTAACCCCAATGCTAACCTTGTCGTAACCCTAACCCTAACCCTAACCAAGATTCTAAACTTAAATCTAAAGCTAATCCTAACCCTAATTATAATGCTAATCCTAAATTTTACACTAAGAATAGCTCTAACCCTAACCCCATATCGTAACCCTAACACCAAACCTAATGCAAACCTTAATCTGAACAGAAACCCTAACCCTAAACCTAACATTAATCCTAACACTATACTCTTAAGCTAACTCTAAACCAAATCTTAACTCTAATAGTAACACTAACCTTAACCCTAACACTAAACCCTAACGCTAAACCTAAACCTATACCTAACCCTAACCCTAACACTAATCCTACTCTAAACTCGTGACCTAACCCTAATCTTAACCTAAACACTAACAGCAAAGCTAATCCTAAGCCTAAGCATATCCCTAACCATAACACTAATCCTAACTCTAAACACTAACACTAACAATAAACCTAAACTTAACCATAACAGTAACCCTAACGCTAACCCTAAGCTAATGGTAACCCTAACTCTAAACCTTGACACTAACCCTAACCCAAAACTTAACGTAATCCTGACCCTAACACTAAACCTAAGACTAATCCTACTCTAAACACTTCCCTAACCATAACCTTAACCTTAACACTAACCAAAACTTAACCCTAATCATAACTTTAAAATAATCATGACCCTAATCCTAACCCTAACACTAATCCGAACTTGAATCTCTTACCCGGACCCTAACCCTAAACATAATTGTAACCTTAACCCAAGCATAATGCCAAACTTAAACCTGACCTTAACCCTATCCCTCACTCTAAACTTAAAGTAAACCTAACCCTAACCAAAACCTAACACTAATCCTAACTCTAACTCTTACCATAAACCGAACCCTAACCATAACACTAATCCTAACTGTAACCTCTTACCCTAATACTAACCTTAACCATAAATTTTACACTAACAATAACCTTAACCTTAACCCCTGACAACAAACCTAACCCTAACCCTAATTTAACTGTAAACTAACTTAACCCTAACCCGACCCTAAATCTAAACCAAAACTTTAACGTAATCCAAACAGTAAACCTAACCCAGATCCTAATCCTAAATCTAAAGCTAATCCTAAACCTAATTCTAATCCTAACCCTAAATTTTCCACTAAGAATAACCATAACCATAATCACATATCCTAATACTAACAGTAAAACTAACATTAATCTTAACCCTAGCAGTAACCCTCACCTTAACCCTAACTCTAACACTAAACACTTAAACTT
>NW_011889046.1:941662-942516 GCF_000151845.1 Pteropus vampyrus
AACCCTAAATTTTCCACTAAGAATAACCATAACCATAATCACATATCCTAATACTAACAGTAAAACTAACATTAATCTTAACCCTAGCAGTAACCCTCACCTTAACCCTAACTCTAACACTAAACACTTAAACTTGAACCTAACACTAACCTTAACCCTAACCATAATCTTTCGTAATCCTAAACCTAAACATCATCCTAACAAAAATCCTAACTCTAAACTCTTACACGAAACTTAAACTAAAGCTTAAACCTAATAGTAAAGCTAACATTAACCCTAACCAAACCCTAACTCTAACGCTAACACAAAACCCTAACCCTAACCCTAATCTTAACGGAACCCTAAACCTAACACTAACCCTAACACTAATTCTAACTTTAACCTCGTACCCTAAACCTATCCTAAAAAATAAAGCTCAAACTAACCCTAACCCTAACCCTAAACATAAACTTAACCTTACGTAAAACTAACTTTAATCCTAACCCAAACACTAAACCTAAATCTAAACTCTTACCCAAACACTAACCCTAAACTTAAACTTAAGAGTAACCCTAAACCTAACCATAACCCTGACTCTAAACCTAACCCTAAACCTTAAACTAACCTTAACCTAACCCTAACTCTGACCCTAACCCTAACACTGATCGTACCTCTAAACTCTAACTCTAACCCTAAACGTAACTCTAAAATTTACACTAACAATGACCATAAACATAACTCCTGGCCCCAAATCTAACCCTAATCCTAATTTAACTCTAAAACTAACTCTAACCATAACACAAACCCAAAATCTAATGCAAACCTTAAAAGAAACCCCAACAGTAACACTAACCCTCATCCTAACAATGAATCTA
>NW_011889046.1:943736-947592 GCF_000151845.1 Pteropus vampyrus
AAAATTTACACTAACAATGACCATAAACATAACTCCTGACCCCAAATCTAACCCTAATCCTAATTTAACTCTAAAACTAACTCTAACAATAACACAAACCCAAAATCTAATGCAAACCTTAAAAGAAACCCCAACAGTAACACTAACCCTCATCCTAACAATGAATCTAAAGATAATCCTAAATCGAATTCTAATCCTAACCTTAAATTTTACACTAAGAATAACCCTAACCCTAACACCACATCCGAAAACTAACCTTAAACCTAACACTAATCTTAAATCTAACACTAACCCTAACCCTAAAACTAAGTCTAATCTTAATCCTAACACAAACCTAACCTTTACGTAATCCTAACCTAACCCTAACCCTAAAACTAATCCTAACTCTAAACTATTACCCTAACCCTAACCCTAACCCAAACCGTAACCATGACGTAAACATAACCCTAACCATAACCTAAACTAATCCTAATGCTAATCCTAACCCTAACACTTATCCTAAATCTCACTTCATCCCCTAACTCTAACCCTAAACAGAACTGTAAACCTAAGCCGAACCATAAAGCTAAACCTAACCATAACTTTAACTCTAACCCTAAAACTAACCCTAACCCTAACCCTTAACTTAATCCAAATCCTAACCATAACCCTAACACTAATTTTAACTCTAAACTCTTCTCCTAACCCTAAACCAAATCTTAACCCTAACAGTAATCCTAACCCTAACCCTAGCCCTAACGATAACACCATCCCTAACCCAACCTTAACATAACTCTAATGCTAAGACTAACCCTAAACCTAACTCTATTCCTAACCCTAATCCTAACCCTACCCTAACCTTAACATAACTCTAATGCTAAGACTAACCCCAGCACTAATCCTAACTCTAAACTCTTATCCTAAACCTAACCATATACTTAAAACTAACAAAAAACCTAACCCTAACCCTAACCATAACAATAATCGTAACCCGAAACACTACCCTAACTCTAACTTTAGCCCTAATCTTAACGTGACCCTAAAGCTAACTCCCACCCTAATACTAATCCTTACTCTAATCTCTTACTCTAATCCTAATTCTAATTTCAACCCTAAATTTTACACTAAAAATAACACTAACCTTAACCCAATATCCTAATACTAACCCGTAACCTAACGCTAATGTTGATTCTAACAGTAGCCCTAAACCTAACACTAAACCTAATCCTAGCCCTAACCCCTAACCCTAATCCTAACTCTAGTCATAAGACTAACTCTATCCCTAAACCTAATCCTTAACCTAACCCTAATCTAAACCCTAACACTAACACTAACCTTAACACTATCTTAACCCTAAAAGAATCCCTAACCCTAAAACTAATCCTAATTCTTAACTCATACCCTAACAGTAACCCTAACAATAACCTTAACCTAAACATAACCCTAACCATAACTCTAAACTAATCTTAACCCTATTTTGAACCCTAACTTAAACATAACTCTAACATCATATCCTAACCAAAACCCTAACATAACCATAACCCTAACCCAAACCATAACGCTAATCTTAACCCTATTTTGAACCCTAACTTAAACATAACTCTAACATCATATCCTAACCAAAACCCTAACATAACCATAACCCTAACCCAAACCATAACGCTAAGACTAAACCTATCCCTAACCCAAAACCTAATGCTAACCCTAACCCTAAATCTGACCCAAACCATAAACGTAATCCTAACACTAACCCTAACCCGGATCCTAACTCTAAATCTAAAGCTAATCCTAACTCTAATTCTAAACCTAATTCTAAATTTTACACTAAGAATAACACTAACCCTAACGACAAATGCTAACCCTAACGACAAATGCTAACCCTAACCATAAACCTTTCGCTAATCTTAACCCTAACAGGAACCTTAAACCTAACCCTAACATTAATCCGAACTCTAAACTCTTAACCTACTCCTAAACCAAATCTTAACCCTAAGAGGAAGGCTAACCCTAAACCTAACACTAACACTAACCCTAACCCTAAAACTAAACCCTATCCCTAAACCTAACCCTAAAACTAACCCTATCCATAACCATAATTCTAACCCTAACCCTAAATTAACCATAATGTAACCCTAACCCTAACCCTAACACTAACCCTAACTTAAAACCTACCACAAACCCTAACCCTAACTCTAACATTAACGTAACCCAAACCCCAACTCTAACGCTAAAATTAGTCCTAACTTTCACCTCTTACTCTAACCCTAATTCTAACCCTAAACCTAAATTTGACACTAAAAATAACCCTAATCCTAACCCACATCCATATACTAACCTTTAACCTAATGCTAATCTTAAACCTAACAGTCATTGTATCCGAACCCTAAACCTAACCCTAACGCTAACCCTAAACCCTTTCCCTAATCTTAACCCTAATCTTAACACTAACACATTCCCTAAACCTAATCCTAAACCTAAACGTAACCCTAATCCTAACCCTAACCTTAACACAAAACCTAACCCGAACTTATCCCTAACCAAATCCATAACCCTAACACTAATTCTAACTCTTAACTCTTACCCTAACAGTAACCTTAACCAAAACTCTAACCTAAACTTAACTGTAACCATAACCATAAGCTAATCATAACCCTATTCCTAACCCTAAACTAACCTCACTCTAGCATCATATCCAAACAAAAGCCTTAAACATAGCTGTAACCCTAACCCAAACAATAATGCTGAGACTAAAATTAACCCTACTCCAAAACCTAACCCTCAACCAAACCCTAACAAAAAACCTAAGCTTAACACCAACCCTAACCCTAAACCATAAACGTAACCCTAAACCTCACCATAACCCTAAATTTTAAAATAACAATAACCCTAAACTTAACCGCTGACCCTAAACCTAACCTAACCCTAATTTAACTCTAAAACTAACTCAAACTCTTTCCCTACACCAAATTAAACCGAAACCTTAATCACCCTAACACTTACCTTAACCCAGATCCTAACGCTAAATCTAAAGCTAATCCTAACCCTAATTCTAACTGTAACCCTAAATTTACACTAAGAATAACCCGAACTCTAAAACCATACCCTAACTGTAACCCTAACCTAATGCTAAACTTAAACCTAAAAATAACAGTAACCCTAAACTTAAGCCTATCCCTAAACCTAACACTAAACACTTATCCTAACTCTACCCGTAAACCCTAACACTAACCATAACACTAAACCCTAACCATATCCCTAACCCTAACCCTAACTCTGACCCTAACGCTAATTCTAACTCTAAACTCTTACTCTAACACTAAACCTCACATTAACCTTAACAGTAACGTTAACCCTAACAGTAACGTTAACCCTAACAGTAACGTTAACCCTAACACTAACAGTAACCCTAACAGTAACCCTAATACTAAACCCTAACCCTCACCCTATCCTTTACCCTAAACTAACCCCAACTATAAACCTAAACCTAATTCTAATCCTAATCATAATCGTAACCCAACCCTAACACTAATCCTACACAAACCTCTTACCCAAATCCTAACCCTAACCATAAACCTAAATTTTACACTAACAATAATCCTAACCTTAACCCCGACCCACACCTAACCAAAACCTAATTTAACTCTGAAGCTAAATCTACCCCAACCCTAACCCTAAATCTAACCAAACCTTAAACATAAACCTAACACTGACCCTAACATAGATCATAACTCTAAATCTAAAGCTACTCCTAACCCTAATTCTAAATGTTACCCTAAATTTTACACTAAGAATAAGCCTAACCCTAACCATATCCTAACCCTAAACCTGAAGCTAACGCTTCTCTTAACACTAATAGTAACCATAAATTCTAACCCTT
>NW_011889046.1:948387-948750 GCF_000151845.1 Pteropus vampyrus
TAACACTAACACTTACACTAATCCTATCTCTTAACTCTTACCCTACCCCAACAGTAACGCTAAATCTAGCCTAAAACTAACCCTAACCCTAACCCCTAAACCTAACCCTAACCCTAACCCTAAATCCAAATCGTAACCATAAACATAACTGTAAGCCTAACCCAAACCATAACGATCAACCTAAACCTAACTCTAACCATAACCCTAACCGGAACATAAACCCAAACCTAAAACTAAACCCGAAAGCTAACCCTAACACCAACCCTAACCCTCACCCTATTCCTTACCCTAACCTAACCCTACCCCTAACAGTAACCCTAACCGTAACCCTAACACTAAACCCTAACCCTAACCCTAACCGTA
>NW_011889046.1:951688-952817 GCF_000151845.1 Pteropus vampyrus
GCTAATATTAACCCTAAAGCTAACTTTAACTTAACCCTACCCTTAAAACTAACCCTAAGCCTAAAACTAACACTAACCGTAACACTAACCCTAACCGTAACCCTGATCCTAACCCTAATCATTACCTTAATGTAACTCTAAACCTAACCTTCACCCTACCACTAATCCTAACTGTAAACACTTACCCTAACCCAAAACTCTTCCACTAACCCTAACCCTTTTCGTAAACTAAACCTAAACATAACCCTAACCCTAACCATAACCCTAATATTAACCCAAACCCAAATACTATCCCTAACCTTAAAGTAACCCTAACACTAATCCTAAACCTGAACTCTTACCCTAACTATAACCATAACCTAAAATTAATCCTAACCATAATGCTAAACTAATCCTAACCTTAATTTTAACCCTAACACTAATCCTAACTGTAACCTCATACCCTAACCCTAACGCTAAACATAACTGTAACCCTAACCAAAACTATAATGCTAAAAGTAACCCTAGCCCTAAACTTAACACTAAACCTAAGCCTGACACAAACCCAAACCCTAAATACTGAACCTAACCCTAACCCTAAACATTACACCTAAGTATGACCCTAACCCTAACAGTAACACTAACACTAAGTCTACCACTTATCCTAACTCTAACCTGTTCCGATAACCATGACCCTAACCCTACTCCTAACCTTAATGTAACCCTCAACCTAAACCTAAACCTAACACTAATCCTAACTCTAAACTCTTACCCTAACCATAAACTTAAACTTAACATGAAGGTAACCGTATCCCTAACCCTAACCATAACCCTTACCCTAACACTAATCTTAAATCTAAACCCTTACCCAAACCCTAACCCTAACCTAAACTTAACAGTAAGCCGAAACCTAAGCCTAACCCTAAACTTGACTCTAAATCTTAACCATAACTCTAACCCTTACCCTAAACTAAACCTAAACCTAACCCTAACCCTAACCATAAGACTAACCCTAAACCTATCCCTAACCCTAACCCTAACCTTAACGTAATGCTAACCCTAACCCTAACCCTAACAGTAATCCTAACTCTAAACTCTTACCCTTCCCTAAAACTAACACTAACCCTAACCATAACCCGAACCCTAAACC
>NW_011889047.1:0-1899 GCF_000151845.1 Pteropus vampyrus
GTAGAGACACGAGTTAGAAGGCAGGGACCACAGTCCAGGTCAGAGATGGCTCACACCGGTAGGTGTGAACATAGAGACAAATGGGAGCCGAGTGCCAGTGCAAAGTGGACGAAGAGAATTGTGTGTCTGGCAGTGGAAGCAGAGAGAGATTCAGGAGGGAGAACGTTGACAACAGTGTTTCTGGCTGAAGAAAATGTAAGAAGCTCCTGGTTTTGGTTACTGGGGGGTGAGTAGCAGGTCACATCTTGGCGGCAACTGTGGCACTGTTGAGCCCGTGAAAGGGGATAGAAATCGCTATTTGGTTTTTGGAGTGCTCGCCTCACTCACGGTGAAAGTTCATGCTGTAATACTCGTCCTTATTCGATGCATAACAAGGGCCCTCCGAAATCAGTGGCTTAAAGTGTATTATTGATCTCACGCTTCTGCGGGCCGGGAGTTCGGGCAGGGCTCAGCCCAGCGATTCTTCAGTGTCACGGCGAGTTGACTCGGCGGTCGCTAAGTGGCTGGTGGGCGGGCCTGGGGGATGTAAGGTGGCTTCGCTCATGCGCCTGGGGCCTGGAAGGCTCGGCCGGGACGCTGGCTCCCCGGAGACCCTCTCGTTGTCTATACTCGCAGCTGTCCGTGAGTCCTGAAGGCCGCTCTCCGCCCTCGGCTCTGCGGGAGGCTGCTCTGCGTTTCGCAGGAAAGGCCTGCGAGGCCCGTGCGGGGCGTCGTCGGCAGGGCGTTCGTCTGCCCGAAGCCACCCACAGGACACCACCTTAGACAAAGAATCCGGCACTGACACCTCGTTTCTCATCTTTGCTGCAAAGCTAGTTTTTTCTTTTTTTTTTCTTTTTTTCCCTTTGAGAATCTTTTGCTCGGAGAAGCCTAGGATGAGAACGAGTTTTATTTTCAAACCTAGCAAGCCCTATATCTTCTCTATATTCTTCGGATCATGTTGGTCCTCTGGAATTTTATTAACAGCCAGGAGGGGAGTCCCAAATGCTGCTGGGAGGCTCCTCAGGCCAGGTCTTGAGTCTCCGTGTCACGGCCAGGGTGGCTTCGTGAGACATAACGTGTCCTCCATAACGTGGGCCGGGGTCTTTCCCCGGCCTCCAGGGACGATTTCTCAGTGTCCTTTCTCCCCGTGACCAGGGGCTCGGAACGCTCCTGCCCTCTCTCCACCGCCGGGTCCCAAACCCAGTGCTGCCTGTTGTGATTGTTGTCACCACAACATAGCACTTCTAGGTAACAGATTTTTTTTTTTTCCCCTGGTGACTTATTGCTGCATACCAAGCTAACCCTACACTTAGGGGCATAAACCACGAACAATTTTATTACGTTTCATAATATGGAGACTGAGGAATTAGAGCAGGACTCAGCTGGATGGTCTACACGGACCAGGATTACCTGGAACTATCCAGCTAGCAACTGGGCTGGCCTGGGGGGGCCAAGAAGGCTCCTCTCAGAAGCCTGGCACAGGTAGTTAAAAGGCGGGACTCGACCGGCCCCTCACCCTCTCCATGTCATCTCAGGCCCTCCCCACAAGCCCCTGAAGGCAGGACACTGTCATACTTCCTGCACGGCATCTCAGGACTCCAGGGGACCCCAGGGGAGGGTCAGCCCTTTTGAAGGTTATGCCCAGAACTGGCCTAGCGTCCTTTCTCCTCTGCTCTGTTAACCAAAGCAGCTATAGACTGGCCGGAGCCTACGGGGGCAGAAATCGTCCCATCCTCTCAATGGGAAGAGTGTTAAAGAAGAGGCAGACATTTTGAATCTCCCACAATAAGTCATCATTTGAGCTGAGCGATCATAAAAGTTATCAGCAAATATGTTTTCATCAGCATTGAGCCTATAGTGGGCATTCAAGAAATACTTTTTAACTTACCGAGTGAAGCTTACTAATCTTCACCCCCCAAA
>NW_011889047.1:2745-5249 GCF_000151845.1 Pteropus vampyrus
AGCGACCCTCAGTGGGTACGTCGTGGTAACATCCGTGATGCAGCGACCCTCAGTGGGTACGTCGTGGTAATCAGTTGATGTTTAATTAACATGGGAAAGGTTCCTGTGAAACCTAAATTTCGTTCGCAGTGAGTCTCTTTGAGCTCGTGGAGAGAGTCCTTGGGATGTTTTCCTTGGCCGAGAAGCTGCGCTGTTGCTTTAAGTGCCGGAGTGTGGGACACTGGCCAGACGGAGGGCTCAGCAAGGACGTCCCCAGTGAAGCCTGTCACCTGGTTTAGTGACCGTCGACCGCAGGGTCTCATCTCCCGGGTCCCCCTGTCTGCGAAATCCTGAAGTGCTGAGCGAAGCCGTGGTTCCCAGACTGTGGATCCCTGGCAGCATCTCCAGGACCTGTTAGAAGCGCAGGACCCACTGAGTCCGACACTCTGGGGGTGGCCCCGGGCGCCTGGGGACCTCACAGGCCGTCGGAGAGCCTGACGAAGAACCACCGAGCCAAGGTCTGGCGTGGGGACGGGAGTGCGGGCACACACCCATCGCTCGGCAGCTTGCACTCGCTACACCAGTGCCTGGGGAAGCACCTGCTTCCAGAGGACAGGTGCATCTGGGCAAGTTCTTTCTTTTATGTCTTCATCAAATTTAATGTGTCAGTTGAAAATACCTGGATCCCACGGTGATGCTTAGTTGGGATAGGAGCCCGCGGGTGTGGGCACACACTCTGGAGTGCGAGCGGGAGCTTCGAGGTTCAGTGCGAGGGGAACGGGTCCCCCTCTCTCTTTAACTGGGTTTAGGCACATCCTTCACTGTCTTTGCTCCTCTCCCCTGTAACTCTGGATTCTGGGTACATCAGAAGCCATGCGTAACCCGTCGACCGAGAGAGGGCTGTGCCTCTGAGCCCCCGAGAGGCCGCGCGATGCATTTAAGCTGGAGTTTAGGATGCGCCGAGGGCAGCGAAGGCAGCCGTTTGCGACGTGGGCGGCAGTTTGAGGACGCGTCTGCAGAGTGCACGAAGAAAGGCATGAGCGAAGAGGAGGCATTTCCTGGGGGTGACCACAGAGCCCCGCCCCGCCCCCCGGTGACAAGTGTGACCTCCGGGCAAAGTGGGTTCCCGCAGACGCCCCTCAGTGGGCACGCCTTTGCCTCAAAGGCGTGAGCAGCGTCTGACCACACGACAAAACGGCGACGCAGAGCGTGGTCTCGGGCGAGTCCCCGCGGGGTGGAGGTGTCCCCGGTCGCGGTGCCTGGCCCTGTGGACAGAGCTACGGCCTTTCTCGAAAGCAGAAATAACGAAACCCGTCGTCTAGATTAGTCGCGTGACCGAAAGCCTCCCAGCGTGGCTCGTTGTCATAGATGTGGGGGGGTCTGTCCCCCCCCACCTGGAAGCCTGTGTCCCAAACGAGCTCTTCGACCGAGGCTGGGAACGGCGCCGTGACTGGCAGGGCTCTCTTCAGCCCAGAGCGCCTGGGAAGGAAGGGGCCGAGAGCGCCCGCAGCTAGGGGTGTGGCGGGCTCGGGGGCACAGGTGTCGAATCCCTCTGGTGTCTCTGCTGACATTGGTTTTACTTTATTCGGGGGCTTGGTCGCTGTGGTTGGAGGGCTCTCCAGAAAGCCAGCTTGACTTCTTACGCATAATGAGGGATGGAGAGCTCGGAGGCTGGGAGAATTCTCCAGAACCTGGTCACCTCCTGCCTCCTCTGCACCCAAGATGACCGGGTGGAGCCACGGGTGCCGCGTGCTCGGGCCTTTGCTGCCTCGCCACCCCACACTCTGTGCCGAGAGTCTATTGGGCTGGGATGAGAAACCGGATTTCTCATCCTCATTCACTCAAACTTGCTGGATTTCTACCCCCGTACCTGTAAAATGGGAATATTGGGCTTTCGATATAATAAGGATTGAAAAATGATGATAAAACACAGAAAGAATCCATGCTATTTAAATGCAATGTTTACTAAGTATTATTTTGAGATCCATTTTATGTGCCAGACCAGTTTCCAAATATTCTGTAAGATTTTAATATGGCATTTCATCTTCCTAATCAAATGGGGGAAAGGACAGGGTCCCCTATGGCCTCTCTGTCCCCAAATCAGCTTCCTCTGCTGGTGGAGAGCTGCAGCCACGCCCGTCTCTGGGAACCCTGGGCCACTGACACGCATCACTGCTGGACAGCGTGGGTGTGCTCTCCGGAAGTTTCTAAAGGGGACAGCGTGGGCGGGCGCACCACGGGGCGTAGCAGCCGTGCTCCTGGGCACGTGACCCGTCGTCACCTCCACGCCTGTCACCCCAGCACGGGGGCCGGGGGAGCGTGGGGCGGCAGTCCGAGCGTGCTGGAGACTTCGGCTCAGAGACAAGCGTAAGGCAGAGGGCGCGTCTGCTTCCTCGCCCCATCCTGGGCGGGGGGAGGGGTGCCGCCTCACCCTAGTTCCTGCAGGAGAGGGGACCAGGGCCGCAGCCCCCGGCAGGGGACAGAGACAGCAATTTCTCCTCGTCAGCACCATTCACTCCAGTTTG
>NW_011889047.1:6644-8835 GCF_000151845.1 Pteropus vampyrus
CAGGAGATGCTTCGACTTTGTACTTCCTTCCTCCTCTCTTAGCCCCTGGTTACTTCCTCACGCTTCCTGTTCTGTCTCCTGCTTCCATAAAAGCCTGTTTTAATTTCTGTTTAAATTAAATCTGCTGTCCACTCTCCACGTGGCTACCGCTGAAGGAGAAACGGCCGACGTGCGACTGCACTCACTGCCCCCGGTCAAGGGGACATGGGCGCACTCTTGGCGTCGCGAATGCCGCTCTCCGCCACTTGCCGACGTTTCTAAAAATAACGTGGCGATGACGGCCCCCGATGACACCCAGCCCTCAGCGTCCTTGGGCGCGTGCCATTGGAGGGTGCAGTCGGGAGCATCTGAGGGGAGGTCCAGAGCGAGTGACGGTCCCATGAGCAGAAACGAGACAGAGCAGGTCTGAAAGGGGCCAGCCGTGGGGGCGGGAACAGCAGTGCTTTCCAGCCTTTAAAGTCTTAATCGACAGGGCGCGTAGGGACCAAGACCCCTCTCTCCTCTTCTTCTTGGTGTCACTAAGTCTGGCCGAGATGCCACCGTGTGTTCCCTTGGAAACTATCAACCTGCTGCACAGAACAGGTGCGTTTTGGATGGTGCTGGACGCGGTGTGGACACGGAGGATGAGAGCAATAGCTGAACAGCCTGGGGCGGAGGGGATGAGCGGGAGCCCTCCACGCCCGCCACCCTGGGGCGACCTCAGCTTTCGAAATCGTGCGTTTGCGCAGGGGCGTCCGGCGGTCGGAACGCTCTGTCCCTCTGTCCTCTCCGGGGCGGTCAGGGAACGCCGCGTGGTGAGCGCCAGATGAGGAAGGCAGATGTTTTCTCTTCTCCACCCACCGCTGTTCCCGGGCGAGCGGGACGAGGACACGCTCAGTGCTGGTGGCGCGCGGGACGCAGCCCTTCACGGGCGCCGAGGGCGCGGCTCCCTCAGCTACCCAGCCGAGGCGCGGGAGAAAGGCCAGGACGGGCCAGGGGACGGGTCACCCAGCCGAACCGGCCTCGGGGCCAAGCGGGGCTGGAAACGGTGGGCAGAGAAGCGTGGGGCGTTGGCCGGGTGAACAAGGTTTGCTAAATTTAGAGCCATTTACACTCACCAGTTGTGGGGTGTGTAGTATTTTTGAAGCAGACCCAACTCATTTTTTGGCAAGAGAGTGACGCTAAGAAGTAAAAAAAAACCCAGCATTCCGTAGAACTTGGCCTAAGAGCCCGTTAACGAGAGACGGGCTCCGGAGTCCTCGCCGGCCACCCTTTAATGCCTGGCGGCGGAAAGGCTTGCGTTCGGGGCACGGATGCTGGGAAGGTTCTAAGTGGCTGCGGAGCGGCTGAGACACAGCTCTTCTGAGCTGCCACCTCCTCTGGGGCCACTCGGGACACCTGCGGCCGAGAGGCAGCACGGACGCCTCCATTCTCCCTCCGGCCGCGTCCAAACGTGGACCCATTGGGGTGTCATCCAGCCAGCGTGCTCTGCCCAGGTGCCCCAAGGTCCCGGGGGGCCTGGCCGGCGGGTTTCGGCCCAGGGCCGAGGGACTTTTCCCGAGGGAAAGCGAGGCCGGCCGTGGCTGGACAGCTTGGTCTTCCAGAAGCGCGGAGGTCGTGGACACCGGGACCCCTCCGGTCCCTCCGGCAGCTCTGTGAGCTCCTGCTGTGGAGACAACAAAACGAGCCGGTCCCTCCTTTCGGCCTGCTGTCCGGGCGGGCGACCCAGTGACATGCACACAGCGTGCCCGCGTGGGAGCCCGGCCGGTGAGGCGTCGCCTCCGCCCCCCCTGCAGGAGGACAAAGCCCAGGGCTCCGCGTGCAGTGTCCCCCCCCTCCCCCCACCGGGCCCTCCGTGGTGGCTTCCTTCCTGGCCAGCGCTGTTGGGCCGTGCGGGTCGGAGTTTGGATGAGGGAGGTGACCACGTTTTTCTGACCCTCCCGGCGGCTCTGCTCGGCCACAGCCCGCGGCGCTGGGGTCTGGGAGGGATTCTGTGCAGTCAGATGCCTAGTGTGACAAGTGACAAGACGCCGTCTTCTCTCGTCTTTCTGGGCACGGCCTCTCTGCGGCCATCGCCGTGTGGGGAGCTCCCTGGACGTGGGTGTCCGTGAGACCCCAGGGGGCGGCTGTGCTGAGGGGAAGCCGTCCGGTCCTGCGCAGGCCCCGACCTTCTGGGCCACCCTCACACGGTCCCCTCAGGGCCCAGTGCCCC
>NW_011889047.1:9308-12462 GCF_000151845.1 Pteropus vampyrus
AAATACCAGACACTTTTGGCCGTGCCCTCCAAGAGTTTAAAAGTTTAAAATCAGCGCCAAACAAGTGAGCACTGTGTTGCTTGAGTAAAACCATTGACCACCTGTGTTATATTCCCGGGCTGCCAAAACAGTCCTGCAAACAAACGGCTTACGACGACAGACAATTATCCTCTCACAGTCTGGAGGCCGAAGCCAAGATCTCGGTGTTGGCAGGGCCGTGCTCCCCCTGACACGTGGCGGGGTCCTCTGGGGTCCTCCTGCCTCCTCCAGCCTCCGGGGTGCCGGTGAGCCTGGTGACCCTGGGCTTGTGGGCGGGGCGCCCGTCTCTGCCTCTGTCCTCACGTGGCTTCTCCCTGTGCGTCTTCACGTGGTCTTTCCTCCGTGTGTGTCTGTCTCTGTGTCTCTTCTTCTTTTTTGTGGACACAAGTCACATGGGACTAAGACTCGCCCTAGCGACCTTGTCTAAACTCGATGACATTTGCAGAGACCCTATTTCTTAAGAAGGTCACATTCACAGGTCCTGGTGGTTAGGATTTTGACATATCTTTTGGGGACACAATTCTACCCTCCACAACATCCTGAGCCCGGCCTTGCGTGTCCCCATGCTGCGGGGAGCCCACCGTCTCTGCGGTTCAGGGCCCGCCCTGGCTCCGCCAGCCGCACCCTCGCGCCCCGGGGACCCACAGCTCAGCTCAGATGCTGCCAAATAGCAGATCTGCTCGGAGGCCTCCGATGACCGAAGCCTGGGGCCACACGTGCTGGCCTAGTCATCACGTGCGAGGCTGTGGTTGAGAAGCTCGGGCTGGTGAGGGGGGGACCGGATGATGCATAAAGCGTGAGTTCTGGAAGTGAGGGTGTCCGCCCGGCCCGGCGCCTCGGCGGCTCTGTGGCCTCGGGAGAGCGGCTCTCCCTCTCTGGGCCTCGGCACTCGGGCAGCACCAGGGGACCGAACATGAGTTCTTGCTGATCCATTCCAGCTGCACGACCACGACCCACACCTCCGTCCGTCTGGGAGGAGACAGTCGGGGTCTGAGGGCCCTCTGACGAAGAGTCTGGTGTTTGTGTGTTTATTTTTAACCTCGCCCATTGGTTCAGCTCATCGAATTTGGGTGATTTTCAGTTCGTCACCTTGGACAGTGTGTGTTTCCAGGAAGCCAAGATGAATCGATTTTTAATCAGAGTTTCCAAACCGTGAATTAATTCATTAAGGAAACTCAGTCGAGGTCCAAATGTCAATGAAGATGCGAAAAAGAATATGAGTTTTCTCGCTCTTCGTTATAAAGCCAGCCGGGTGGCGTGTACAGTGTGGCTCGGTCGAGGGAAAGGCTGGTGACAGCAACTTGAAGGTGCCACAGATGCTGTGGGCATGGAGCAGATGTCTGGTGGTCATGGCAGCAGCAGCCCCAGCCCCTAGTGGCACCTGACAGGAACGGGGCCTCGGCGGGGGTGTGACAACCCGGGCTGCCTGCGAGGCTGGGTGGCAGCAGCAGGGAGGGCGTCCCCATCCGGTGACCCCACCGCACAGGGAGCACGTGTGGAGGGGGTCATATCGCACCATCTTGCGGCTGTTCCTCGAAGCAGAGGACTCGGTTCCAGAACCCACGGTGCGGCGTGTCCCCCAGCTTTCCCTAACTCCCACCCGCACCCCACGGCCACAAACACCGGCCCCATGACCCGCCGTGGGGACTGAAGGACACAGGTGCACCTCCCCGCTGTGGAACGCGTCCTGGGTCGCTCGTCCGTCAGGCCTCCCCCCGGAGCCGTGCGCGTCAGGGCAGTTGTCAGTGGGATGCAGGCATGGTGTGAGTTGGGGTCTCTCCAGGTTAAATCTCGCATAAACCCCCTTTAAAAGGCTTCCTGTTTTGACTTGATCATATTTATTATGCCATTATGACAATATGTGAAAATACAAACACAAGAAAAAACTTATAGTTCTAATTCTTAAGCAGTTGCAAACTAAAACAGATCTACAAATTCGATAGAGGGAAAATTATGAAAACAAAATTCAGATGACTGATATTTTGCTGGAAGAAAAACCCCAACTAATTTTCTTTTAACTGCCATTCCATTATTCTGATAGGCCACTTAATTTATTAGTGCAGCCCAAATATAATACCAAACAACCGTTTAGAAAATGTTTACCAGAAGTCCTTTCTTGCATACTTACTGCTACACTTACCACTAATGAACCAGTAGCAGTTGGTGAGCGCAAAGGTCAACTCCGAATACTACACCTGCTCCACATATAAATATGGTCCCTGTGCTAACTCGGTTCGGCTCGTGTTATGACTATGTTTCGTGTTATGACTTCATTCTCCCTCCCCGGTTTCTCCGCAAACTATTGCAAAACCTTCATTCGTACCATGAGGTGGCATTGCTATACTCACGTATTAAGACGGTGGCCCCTGTATGTTACCAGCCCCTAAAATCATCATCACGAAAGTTTTCTCTCATGGAATCTAAGATGCACCATTATTTTGTGGCCCATTAAGAAAGAGACTCTGCTGCCGATTAAAACATCGATGAGAAGATGCGAAAATGTGAAAAATACATGTGTTAGAAAAAATGCAATGGAGTAATTTTAGCAAATGTTTGTATAGTTTCTACGTGCCAGGCATGTTTCAAGTGTTTATGTACATACGCTGTTCCCTCTGCGAGGAAATGTAGCAGCCAGAACAGGTAACTGTGCTACAGTAACAAACTCCCGAATGTCAGTGATTTAACCAAATGTCAGTGGTTTAACTCAGCAAATGTTTATTTCTCATGCATGTCAAGTCACTTATGGAGGCTCTGTTTCCATCTTATGTCACCTCGAAATCAACTCAGTTTTCACGATCGTCTCTCCAGGGGAAGAAAACTCAGAGAACTGTGTACCAGCTCTCAAATGTTTCTCCCCGAAAGTCACCACATCACTCCACAGATATTTCGTGGGCCGAAGACCCCAGCTGGGGTGTGAACGCTGCCACGACAGCTCAAGGTGCTGGCCCCGTGCTCCCTCCGAGATGCCACATGTCTCTCCAGCTCACTGGTGGTTTCATGGTGTTGAATGAAATCTGTTGAGTGATTTGAGAAAGCAAACTTTTAGTATTGGAAAAATCCTTCTTGATTGTAAATGAACACTTCCAAACAGAAATTCATTTTAAAAACTGATTTG
>NW_011889047.1:12512-15367 GCF_000151845.1 Pteropus vampyrus
GTCCTGGGTCGCTCGTCCGTCAGGCCTCCCCCCGGAGCCGTGCGCGTCAGGGCAGTTGTCAGTGGGATGCAGGCATGGTGTGAGTTGGGGTCTCTCCAGGTTAAATCTCGCATAAACCCCCTTTAAAAGGCTTCCTGTTTTGACTTGATCATATTTATTATGCCATTATGACAATATGTGAAAATACAAACACAAGAAAAAACTTATACTTCTAATTCTTAAGCAGTTGCAAACTAAAACAGATCTACAAATTCGATAGAGGGAAAATTATGAAAACAAAATTCAGATGACTGATATTTTGCTGGAAGAAAAACCCCAACTAATTTTCTTTTAACTGCCATTCCATTATTCTGATAGGCCACTTAATTTATTAGTGCAGCCCAAATATAATACCAAACAACCGTTTAGAAAATGTTTACCAGAAGTCCTTTCTTGCATACTTACTGCTACACTTACCACTAATGAACCAGTAGCAGTTGGTGAGCGCAAAGGTCAACTCCGAATACTACACCTGCTCCACATATAAATATGGTCCCTGTGCTAACTCGGTTCGGCTCGTGTTATGACTATGTTTCGTGTTATGACTTCATTCTCCCTCCCCGGTTTCTCCGCAAACTATTGCAAAACCTTCATTCGTACCATGAGGTGGCATTGCTATACTCACGTATTAAGACGGTGGCCCCTGTATGTTACCAGCCCCTAAAATCATCATCACGAAAGTTTTCTCTCATGGAATCTAAGATGCACCATTATTTTGTGGCCCATTAAGAAAGAGACTCTGCTGCCGATTAAAACATCGATGAGAAGATGCGAAAATGTGAAAAATACATGTGTTAGAAAAAATGCAATGGAGTAATTTTAGCAAATGTTTGTATAGTTTCTACGTGCCAGGCATGTTTCAAGTGTTTATGTACATACGCTGTTCCCTCTGCGAGGAAATGTAGCAGCCAGAACAGGTAACTGTGCTACAGTAACAAACTCCCGAATGTCAGTGATTTAACCAAATGTCAGTGGTTTAACTCAGCAAATGTTTATTTCTCATGCATGTCAAGTCACTTATGGAGGCTCTGTTTCCATCTTATGTCACCTCGAAATCAACTCAGTTTTCACGATCGTCTCTCCAGGGGAAGAAAACTCAGAGAACTGTGTACCAGCTCTCAAATGTTTCTCCCCGAAAGTCACCCACATCACTCCACAGATATTTCGTGGGCCAAAGACCCCAGCTGCGGTGTGAACGCTGCCACGACAGCTCAAGGTGCTGGCCCCGTGCTCCCTCCGAGATGCCACATGTCTCTCCAGCTCACTGGTGGTTTCACGGTGTTGAATGAAATCTGTTGAGTGATTTGAGAAAGCAAACTTTTAGTATTGGAAAAATCCTTCTTGATTGTAAATGAACACTTCCAAACAGAAATTCATTTTAAAAACTGATTTGGGGGGAAAAAAAAAAAAAACAACTGAACACAGCTTGGCTGGAAGATGATGGGGTTTTGACATGAAGACATGGCAGCCTGAGGGCAGCCTGGGGTGGGCACCTGCATGTCACAGGTGAGGCGGGTTTAGGTGATCGCTGAGTTTCTGAGTGCAGACCTGAGCGTAAGCTCTCACACAGCACACCAGGACCCGGGACATTCATCCAGATGATCTGATCCAGACAATATGTTACTTTTTTTTTTTAAAGTTTTTCACAATGAAGATAACAAATGGGAAAATATTCTCAGACTAACTTTCTCACCCCCTAAACTCTTCAGTTTGGAACGCACTGACTTAGGAGATTTGTAGCCAACAAAGGCCCAGAGCATCTGAAACTGTCCTGAGCTGTGAGATGCGGTCCACGTGGCGTTCTATCCATGTTCGCAAGTTGTTTCGTATTATTATTATTTTGCCGTATGCAGACGAATGAAGGGGGTTCTAAATCACTTCAGGAAATCCGAGACCTTGAACTAATGACCTGGCAGAGTGACGTGGGGTGGTCATTCTCGGCTGTAAGGCTTTGGATATCGAAGTTCAGGTCTCGTCCATTCATTTTTTTCGTCCGTAAAAAGCCATTAGTTCAGAGTTTTTAAAAATAACTGATGCCTAAAGGCAAGATGGATGGGTGGGAATGGGGACGGGCTGGGGGCTGGGAGGCCAGCGAGAAGATGCCTGCAATAAGTTAGGCCACAGGTGACGGAGATGTGACACATGACGGTAGAGATCGCGCAGATGCTTTTCACGTGCTGCGTACTCACGTCATGCAGAGCAAAGCCACGCGAGGCTCTTCCTGTGCAGTTTTAACACGAGTGAGTTGTCCTGGGCCTTGTAGCCAAGAATCTCCCATTTCACCCTAAAAAGTAGATTCAATCAAATGATCAGGGTAGTCGTCTTGCAGTTTGCCGAAGCGAAGCTTGCTGCCCGATGGACGGTTTCTGGTCCCATGCGTGGAGAGTGGACAAACCCCCAACCCCAGTCACGTGGTCAAGTCCATTGCTTAAGTCAGAGGGGTTTAGCGTGTCAGGGAGCTCCAGCCGGCAGTGAGGATTTGGACCACGGGGGCAGAGAATCATGGTCACGGTGTGGGCTGCATCCCTGGAGATTCAGACTCGGCTGCTGCCCAAACGTGGGCTAGGGGCAACGAGTGCTGGTGGCTTGGGGAGGTAGTTCCTCTCTGGACAGGTGTGGATCAGGTACGGTGGCCGCAGTGGGGGCTGCACGTGCAGGTGGGTCCTTGGCGGCCAGGAAGCCCCGGCACGGCCCCCGAAGGCAGAAGCTGAGGATGGGAGAGCCGGGGTGTCCAGACTGTCCAGGAACTAACGGCCCCCTCCGGAAACCCTGCTTCCTCTCAGGCCTCATTCCCCAAAGGACGCTTAAGTCTACTG
>NW_011889047.1:15417-18431 GCF_000151845.1 Pteropus vampyrus
AAGAGACTCTGCTGCCGATTAAAACATCGATGAGAAGATGCGAAAATGTGAAAAATACATGTGTTAGAAAAAATGCAATGGAGTAATTTTAGCAAATGTTTGTATAGTTTCTACGTGCCAGGCATGTTTCAAGTGTTTATGTACATACGCTGTTCCCTCTGCGAGGAAATGTAGCAGCCAGAACAGGTAACTGTGCTACAGTAACAAACTCCCGAATGTCAGTGATTTAACCAAATGTCAGTGGTTTAACTCAGCAAATGTTTATTTCTCATGCATGTCAAGTCACTTATGGAGGCTCTGTTTCCATCTTATGTCACCTCGAAATCAACTCAGTTTTCACGATCGTCTCTCCAGGGGAAGAAAACTCAGAGAACTGTGTACCAGCTCTCAAATGTTTCTCCCCGAAAGTCACCACATCACTCCACAGATATTTCGTGGGCCGAAGACCCCAGCTGGGGTGTGAACGCTGCCACGACAGCTCAAGGTGCTGGCCCCGTGCTCCCTCCGAGATGCCACATGTCTCTCCAGCTCACTGGTGGTTTCATGGTGTTGAATGAAATCTGTTGAGTGATTTGAGAAAGCAAACTTTTAGTATTGGAAAAATCCTTCTTGATTGTAAATGAACACTTCCAAACAGAAATTCATTTTAAAAACTGATTTGAAAAAAAAAAACCCAACTGAACACAGCTTGGCTGGAAGATTATGGGGTTTTGACATGGAGACATGGCAGCCTGAGGGCAGCCTGGGGTGGGCACCTGCATGTCACAGGTGAGGCGGGTTTAGGTGACCGCTGAGTTTCTGAGTGCAGACCTGAGCGTAAGCTCTCACACAGCACACCAGGACTCGGGACATTCATCCAGATGATGTGATCCAGACAATATGTTACTTTTTTTTTTTAAAGTTTTTCACAATGAAGATAACAAATGGGAAAATATTCTCAGACTAACTTTCTCACCCACTAAACTCTTCAGTTTGGAACGCACTGACTTAGGAGGTTTGTAGCCAACAAAGGCCCAGAGCATCTGAAACTGTCCTGAGCTGTGAGATGCGGTCCACGTGGCGTTCTATCCATGTTCGCAAGTTGTTTCGTATTATTATTATTTTGCTGTATGCAGACGAATGAAGGGGGTTCTAAATCACTTCAGGAAATCCGAGACCTTAAACTAATGACCTGGCAGAGTGACGTGGGGTGGTCATTCTCGGCTGTAAGGCTTTGGATATCGAAGTTCAGGTCTATTCCATTCATTTTTTTCGTCCGTAAAAAGCCATTAGTTCAGAGTTTTTAAAAATAACTGATGCCTAAAGGCAAGATGGATGGGTGGGAGTGGGGACGGGCTGGGGGCTGGGAGGCCAGCGAGAAGATGCCTGCAATAAGTTAGGCCACAGGTGACGGAGAAGTGACACATGACGGTAGAGATTGCGCAGATGCTTTTCACGTGCTGCGTACTCACGTCATGCAGAGCAAAGCCACGCGAGGCTCTTCCCGTGCAGTTTTAACACGAGTGAGTTGTCCTGGGCCTTGTAGCCAAGAATCTCCCATTTCACCCTAAAAAGTAGACTCGATCAAATGATCAGGGTAGTCGTCTTGCAGTTTGCTGAAGCGAAGCTTGCTGCCCGATGGACGGTTTCTGGTCCCATGCGTGGAGAGTGGACAAACCCCCAACCCCAGTCACGTGGTCAAGTCCATGGCTTAAGTCAGAGGGGTTTGGCGTGTCAGGGAGCTCCAGCCAGCAGTGAGGATTTGGACCACGGGGGCAGAGAATCATGGTGTGGGCTGCATCCCTGGAGATTCAGACTCGGCTGCTGCCCAAACGTGGGCTAGGGGCAACGAGTGCTGGTGGCTTGGGGAGGTAGTTCCTTCTGGACAGGTGTGGATCAGGTACGGTGGCCGCAGTGGGGGCTGCGCGTGCAGGTGTGTCCTTGGCGGCCAGGAAGCCCCGGCACGGCCCCCGAAGGCAGAAGCTGAGGATGGGAGAGCCGGGGTGTCCAGACTGTCCAGGAACTAACGGCCCCCTCCGGAAACCCTGCTTCCTCTCAGGCCTCATTCCCCAAAGGACGCTTAAGTCTACTGCCGCAGGCAGGACAGGAAGGAGGGAGAGTGTTTCTCTGCTGTGACCCGGGCCTGGACAGCTAGCTCGGGTTCTTACGAGTGCCTAGAATGCGCCCGCCTGTCCTCACCTAAGCCACCTGCGCTCCCCACGCACCTCGGAGGCAGGTGCTGTAACTGCTCTCGTTTTTCCGCGGGGGAACCCCGGCAGCAGCAGGCCGAGCAACTCACCCACGCGTATACAGGCACCCCGCGACCCCCCGTGTCGCTCTTAGAAAAGAACACATTTCTCGTCAATCATTTTTGAAATGCTGTCCCTTTCCACAGGAAGGACACGGAGGTCCTTTGTATAAAAAGTATGTTTGGCTCCTTTGTCACTCATGTCCCTGCGGAGTATCGGGTACACGTGAGAGGTGCCCGGAACCTGCGCTCGGAGAGCCGGGGCGTTGTGCATTTGCGTAACTGTGATGCGAATCGCCACGAGGTGTTGGAAGCGCCACGAGACTTCAGAAGAGGCGCGACCCGTCCCCACCGCGGTGACCAGGCTGTTCTGCACGGAGCGGTGGGCCTGGAAGACGAGGCGTAGATGCGACCCTGCGGGCAGGGGTGGGGTACAGGTGTGTGGATCTGGGGATGGGCGGAGCACTCCCACCCACCACTCTCCAGTCTTGGGGAAGTGGACTGAGGTCTATGGCATAGATTTCTGGAACCCTCTGCAGTGACACTTGTGGACAAGCCTGCCGTCATCCCAAATGGAGCTATGTAGATCATAAGTGCGGGCGGGCGGAGGGAGGGAGGGAGAGGGAGGAATGGGGAGGGGTCCCTGAGGCACGGTGGGCTGCAGACAGGGGTCAGGAAGACGCTGGTTGGCAGAGGAACTCGTGCCGACAGGCAGAGTGGAGGGTGACTGTGGCCACACTGGGGACCTGCGGTCGTAAGCAGAGGAAACCAGCAGGCTAATAGGAGT
>NW_011889047.1:19475-20729 GCF_000151845.1 Pteropus vampyrus
GCCCCCTCATCCGGGCAGCAGCTCGGGCGGGGTCACTCTCCTGTTGACTTACCAATGGCGAGATCAGGACACAGAGGCTAAACGGCTCGCCAACGTCCGTGCAACCGGATCGGTTTATTTATTCAACGCGTTTGAGACTCCGTGGGGACGTACGTCAAGCAGCCTTAACGCTTGGAAAAAGGCCCAGTCATGCCTGATGCTCCCCAGGCAATAAGTGCTGGACTCTTCTGTCCTGGGGGACACTTCTAGAGGGCCGCCTGGACAAAGCCGGCCGGCCAGGAGACCTGGGTATGCGGGCAATTTCCGGTTGGGACAATGTGTGGAATTGCCGGGCTTGATTTGAAATAAGAGGCAGCAAAAAGTGTGGTGCGTGTGTGTGTGTGCGCGTGTGTGTATACATGTGCACACGCCCATGAGTGCATGTATGCATGCATGTGCACAAATGGTGCGTATGTGTTGTGTGCATGTGTACAAGAGTACATGTATGTCCATGCATCCATGCCACGTACATGTGTATATACATGTGTCCATGCCCATGAGCATGTGTGCATGTGTGTGCACACATGTTGTGCATGTGTTGCGTGCGTGCATGTGCTTTCATGCGTGCCGTGTACATGTGTGCATGCATGTGTCCATGCCCATGAGTGCATGCATGCATGCGTGTGCACACATGGTGTGTGCGCATGTGTGCGCTGTGCATGTGCTGTGCGCTCGGTGCATGCATGTGCATATATGCACAGTGTGTGTGTGTGCACACTTGCGTGTGTGCAGGGAGGGGGAGATGGGAGTGGTAGGAGGAAAGAGACAGAAGAGCACACCTGTCTCTGCCCCGTGGCTGTGGCTCTGTAATGCCTGGTCACCGTCACAGCTTCTCCTCGGCTCTGTTCAGCGCTGGAAGGAGCGCGGGCCCAGGAAGCATCACGACTGAGCTGTTTGGCTTCTCACGTGGACAGCCGAAGTGCCATGAATGTGACAAGTAGAAATCAGGCCAGGCGAGAGCTGAGCGAACCAAGAAGAGCAATTACTCAGGGTGGGCAGTGAGCCCCCGGGACTCCTGCGGGTCCAGGGTCGGGTGGCAGGTGCAGGGCGGAGATGTCTCAACGTCACGTAGTAGTAAGTTGGTGGGCCTGGGCCCGCCCGGAAGCGAGCGCGATCGCCTTGAGCCCGCCCACAGGGCCACCAGCCGCCGCTCCGCTCTCTGCGGCCCGCGTGGAAGCTGGCGCTTCCTGCGGGATCCTAGACACACAGAGGCTC
>NW_011889047.1:21135-23689 GCF_000151845.1 Pteropus vampyrus
AGAGGGCCGCCTGGACAAAGCCGGCCGGCCAGGAGACCTGGGTATGCGGGCAATTTCCGGTTGGGACAATGTGTGGAATTGCCGGGCTTGATTTGGGATAAGAGGCAGCAAAAAGTGTGGTGCGTGTGTGTGTGCGCGTGTGTGTATACATGTGCACACGCCCATGAGTGCATGTATGCATGCATGTGCACAAATGGTGTGCATGTGTTGTGTGCATGTGTGCAAGAGTACATGCATGTCCATGCATCCATGCCACGTACATGTGTATACACATGTGTCCATGCCCATGAGCATGTGTGCATGTGTGTGCACACATGTTGTGCATGTGTTGTGTGCATACATGTGCTTGCATGTGTGCCATGTACATGTGTGCATGCATGTGTCCATGCCCATGAGTGCATGCATGCATGCGTGTGCACACATGGTGTGTGCGGATGTGTGCGCTGTGCATGTGCTGTGCGCTCGGTGCATGCATGTGCATATATGCACAGTGTATGTGTGTGTGCAGGGAGAGGGAGATGGGAGTGGTAGGAGGAAAGAGATAGAAGAGCACACCTGTCTCTGTCCCGTGGCTGTGGCTCTGTAATGCCTGGTCACCGTCACAGCTTCTCCTCGGCTCTGTTCAGCGCTGGAAGAAGCGCGGGCCCAGGAAGCATCACGACTGAGCTGTTTGGCTTCTCACGTGGACAGCCGAAGTGCCATGAATGTGACAAGTAGAAATCAGGCCAGGTGAATCAAGAAGAGCAATTACTCAGGGTGGGCAGTGAGCCCCCGGGACTCCTGCAGGTCCAGGGTCGGGTGGCAGGTGCAGGGCGGAGATGTCTCAACGTCACATAGTAGTAAGTTGGTGGGCCTGGGCCCGCCCGGAAGCGAGCGCGATCGCCTTGAGCCCGCCCACGGGGCCGCCAGCCGCCGCTCTGCTCTCTGCGGCCCGCGTGGAAGCTGGTGCTTCCTGCTGGATCCTAGAGACACAGAGGCTCGCACGACGGGGCCTGCCGTGCGGGGCGCTGGCTCACGGGACACGCAAAGGACGAGGCCCGCTCTCCTTTCCCTCGTTCCCTTTTCTTAGAAGAGACTTTTCTTCGCAGACCAGACCAGCACAGTGCTGGGTACCGCACATTTCTTCTGCCCTTCCCTCTGGGGGAGACTCACCCGACTCGGGGTCTGTTTTGTGCTTTCAGTCCATTGGGCTCTCAGTTCATTCGACCGACTTTCTAAACGGTCTCGTTTTTCCTGACACGCGAAAGGAGACAACCGTGAGATAGCGCGACAGTGACCGGCGGCCTCCCCGGCATGGCCGTCTCGGGGTGTCTGCAGACCTGGTTCCAGCACCTCCGCAGACACGAAAATCCACCGTGCTCAAGCCCCTGTGGCAAGTGGTGTGGCAGAGTCACCCTCACCCCGTGTCCGAGGAGGGACGCCCCACGACCCAAACCTCACAGATAACATGCTTTTCCTGCACGTACGTAGCTACAAGCTCTAAATTAGGCACAGCAAGAGGGTGACAGCAGAATGTGATACCATAGAACAACCATAGCCGTATGCGTGCATAAAAGCCACTGTGGTCTCTCTCTCAAAACACCTCGTCGCCCGAACCCACATCCCGGGATGCCGTGGGATGGTGCGAGGCGGGGTGGGACCACGCGAGAGCTCATCCCGCTGCTCCGGACGCTGCTGCCGAGGACTTAGAAGCCGTTCACTCCTGCAGTTTTCCGTTGAGAGCTTCTGGACCCTGGCTGGCCACCAGGAGCCGCAGCCACGGAAAGGGAGGCACGTCGCCGAGGCACGTCCCCCGGGTACTGTGAGCCATCACCGGTTACTCGTACTAGTGCCTCGTGCAACGCGAATGCCGTGCGATGTGTCACACTGTGTTCTTCAGGGAGGGCAGGCAGGGAGCGTCTGTACCGATCCGGGACAGACGCGGCCGCCGGAGGCTTCGCCGCACGGGACATTCACGTCGGCGACAAGGTGACGTTTTGTTCTTCTGAACATTTTCCACCCGGGGGTGGATGACTCCCCAGATGTGGACCCCAAGGCTGTGGGGAGCCAACTGGACGTGGTCTGAGCCCTGCAGCCTTCGTCCGGGCAGCAGGAACTGGGGTGCAGCTGGGGGGGGCCACCCCGGCTTCTGCCACCGGCTGTGATATTGGTAGGAAAGCATTGGGTCGCCCCGGGCGCTGCATCTTCTCAGCCCAGGATGTGGGAGGCCACCGCCCCCAAGCTGGAGGAGCCCCACCCCAGGCCGGGCGTCGGCTCCTCGAGGCTCTCCAGGGGCTGGAGGACCCACGGGAAGGAGCCAGGCCCGCGGTGTCGGCGGCTTCCTCTTCTTGGCAAAACAAGCAGCGCCAGGGAAGGCAGGAGAGGCGGGGCGAGAAATACCGGCAGAGTGATTCTCGAACTCGCACTATGAAAGTAAACCGAATCCAGGTCCCTCAGCCCCGGGGCTGTGGGGACAAGAGAGGATAGGACAGGACACTCTGCCCGTCCCTCCGAGCAGGCCTCACTCTGTGGCTGAGTGGCAGGCTCGATGAGCAGACCACGTGTCCTCAGAGCT
>NW_011889047.1:23739-26698 GCF_000151845.1 Pteropus vampyrus
GCCCTTCCCTCTGGGGGAGACTCACCCGACTCGGGGTCTGTTTTGTGCTTTCAGTCCATTGGGCTCTCAGTTCATTCGACCGACTTTCTAAACGGCCTCGTTTTTCCTGACACGCGAAAGGAGACAACCGTGAGATAGCACGACAGTGACCGGCGGCCTCCCCGGCACGGCCGTCTCGGGGCGTCTGCAGACCTGGTTCCAGGACCTCCGCAGACACGAAAATCCACCGTGCTCAAGCCCCTGTGGCAAGTGGTGTGGCAGAGTCACCCCCACCCCGTGTCCGAGGAGGGACGCCCCACGACCCAAACCTCACAGACGACATGCTTTTCCTGCACGTACGTAGCTACAAGCTCTAAATTAGGCACAGCAAGAGGGTGACAGCAGAATGTGATACCATAGAACAACCGTAGCCGTATGCGTGCATAAAAGCCACTGTGGTCTCTCTCTCAAAACACCTCGTCGCCCGAACCCACATCCCGGGATGACGTGGGATGGTGCGAGGCGGGGTGGGACCACGCGAGAGCTCATCCCACTGCTCCGGACGCTGCTGCCGAGGACTTAGAAGCCGTTCACTCCTGCAGTTTTCCGTTGAGTGCTTCTGGACCCCGGCTGGCCACCAGGAGCCGCAGCCACGGAAAGGGAGGCGGTGGAGGAGGGCTCGGCTGTGTCTGCACGTCGCCGAGGCACGTCCCCCGGGTACTGCGAGCCATCACCGGTTACTCGTACTAGTGCCTCGTGCAACGCGAATGCCGTGCGATGTGTCACACTGTGTTCTTCAGGGAGGGAAGGCAGGGAGCGTCTGTACCGATCCGGGGCAGACGCGGCCGCCGGAGGCTTCGCCGCACGGGACATTCACGTCGGCGACAAGGTGACGTTTTGTTCTTCTGAACATTTTCCACCCGGGGGGTGAATGACTCCCCAGATGTGGACCCCAAGGCTGTGGGGAGCCAACTGGACGTGGTCTGAGCCCTGCAGTCTTCGTCCTGGCAGCAGAAACTGGGGCGCAGCTGGGGTGCCACCCCGGCTTCTGCCACCGGCTGTGATATTGGTAGGAAAGCATTGGGTCACCCCGGGCGCTGCATCTTCTCAGCCCAGGATGTGGGAGGCCATCGCCCCCAAGCTGGAGGAGCCCCACCCCAGGCCGGGCGTCGGCTCCTCGAGGCTCTCCAGGGGCTGGAGGACCCACGGGAACGAGCCAGGCCCGCGGTGTCGGCGGCTTCTTCTTCTTGGCAAAACAAGCAGCGCCAGGGAAGGCAGGAGAGGCGGGGCGAGAAATACCGGCAGATTGATTCTCGAACTCGCGCTATGAAAGTAAACCGAATCCAGGTCCCTCAGCCCCGGGGCTGTGGGGACAAGACAGGATAGGACAGGACACTCTGCCCGTCCCTCCGAGCAGGCCTCACTCTGTGGCTGAGTGGCAGGCTCGATGAGCAGACCACGTGTCCTCAGAGCTACTTGGTTCGGAGGGTGCCCCCACTGTCCCGGACCCAAGCTCTGCCTCGGCCACTTCTGCCCTGGGTGATCTTGGACGAGCCACTGGAACCTCAGTTTCCTCATCTGAAAAACAGGGGTGATCATACTGTGAATACGCCCAGACTACAGTGGCACTGATAAAGGGGTTCTTGCTTTGCTCTTAGTGTTTCCGGGTGGATGGGCATACACAGAGTCATTCTTTTAAAACCACATGGTGGCGAATAATTCATGAGGTTAACTGTCCATATGCAGGAGTGGAAACTGGCAAATTTTCTATTAATCAGCCCGTCTATTTCACTGCCAAGATCCTGGTTCTCCGAGAAAAAACGTGCTATCCAAAGCAGACAACCCAGTCTACGTGTTAGGCGGCTCAGGGCATGAACCGAAGGTAAACACAAATTCCATCGTCCAAATGAACGAGAATTGTCTGCGATGAAAACCTTTGCCACACTTTAAAATATAGAGCTTCACATTCAGAGAGTGGATGGTTTTGTTAAAATTCTGTGTTAAGTTGCATTTAAAAACTCATCCCAAACTTTGAGTAATCATGCAGCTTTATGCCTTTAGAAATAACCTCGGCCACTTTTCCTTTCATTCTTATTTCTTGCTGATAATTCTTTATCTCCTTAGCTTCAGATCCATCGATCTGGCACCAGCTCGAGGGGTAGTATTTGGATCGGAAAATATGACTTTGTTGATATACTGAGAGATTTCCTTTTTAACATTTCGGAAGAAACAGATGGAATCAGGCAGGATTGCTGCTAGTTACAAAATTCTGTTGCTCCCTGAACTAAAAGAAATCACGGTTATAATCTCTGGGCTCATCAGCTGTGCGATCTGCTCCTCTTGGCCCGACTCCTTTGTGAGACCCGTCTCCAGCAGAGAGCCGTCGGGGGGCTGGCGGAAAACACCGCTCCGTCTGAGACGCTCGTGGGCTTCCTACTTTATTGCGTCGTGTATTAATCCCGAATAAGCGTTCACGATCGTATCGTAGACGCGTAAACCCCAGCGACTGTTTCATCTCGTTTGTCAAGAATTAGCACGTGCAAGGACTTGAAAAGTGCATCGCACAGCAAGGCGAGCCCCCGGCCGTGCCGGCCGAGCCCGGCGGCCAGCCACTCTGCGTGGCCGTGCTCACGTCGCTCGCCTGGGCGGTCTGCGTCAGCGCCCTGCTCCGTGGGCGAGCTTCTTTGTGCAGAAGGTTTCTAGTTAGCGTAACTACTAGGAAAACGACGTAAGGGTCTTTCGCATGTTATTCTTTGACGGAGGTCACTCTGTTTTCAGATGTGCGATGTCCAACGCGCACGCATGTATATGCGTGTATGTGTGTGTATGCATACGTGTGTGTATGTGTGCATACGCGTGTATGTATGTGAGCACATACATATTTTAAATTAGTGAAAAGCATGCACGCGCATGCCGAAATGCTCAGACTGTGAATGGGGACACACGGTGGAAATGGCTCCTTTCTCCCGGTGACCCCCGG
>NW_011889047.1:28028-44084 GCF_000151845.1 Pteropus vampyrus
GACTGTGAATGGGGACACACGGTGGAAATGGCTCCTTTCTCCCGGTGACCCCCGGGCCACCGGCTGCGACCACAGGTACCGGCTTCGCACGCGTCTTGTCAGAGCCGCACACACGCTCACGTTGGCCGCGCCGTGAATGCGGGCGTGTCCTGCCCCTCGTTCGGCAAGTCCGTCCCGGGGTCCCTTCCGTCCCTGCACGTGCTGCATAGAATGTTGCTGCACGGGTGTGACATTTTTAGAGCCGTGTCCTGTGGTCAGGCAGCTGTGTGGTGTGCAGTCCGCTGTTACAGGTACAGACGCGGTGACACGTGTCTTTGCCCAGCTGGCTTCCCCGGCCTCATGGCCTTCTCTCTCTGGGGGGATGTGGCCCGTGGGCGAGGACTTCCATCAGGTGTGACGTCAGGATGGTGGACTCGCAGGTGCCACCTGGATGGCACGGCGCCCTCCCGAGACTCCCCAGCCCCAGCTGGCTCCTCTCCCAGGGCACCGCCTCCGCCTCCCACCTCGGCCCACTCAGTGGTCTGCAGAAGTGGCTGGACCCGGGCTGACCGCCAGGAGCGGTCTTAAACCAACGTCCAGTCTGATAGTCACACCAGGCATCACCTCCCATCCCCAGTCCCCCAAACCAGTGGTTTCGCCCCCTGGGGACATTGGGTGACGTCTAGAGACAGTTGTCACCACATTAGAGGAGATGGTGCCACTGGCGTCTAGTGGGTGGACACCAGGGTCACTGCTAAACGTCCCACAGCACACAGGACGACCTCGCCGCAAAGGGTGCTTCGGCCCAGTTGTCACTATGCTCCATTGAGAAATCCTCTCCTACCTTTTCTTTCCGAGAGGAGAAGGTCTACCTGCGGGTCTAGAGGACACCTTGGACCCCACCGAGGCCTGATGCGCGTGGGGTTTAGACTGAGATCAGGCCAGGGCAGGCTGGAGAGGGGGACGTGGTGGCAGCCCGGGGTGACAGGAGGCTGAACTCGCTTTCTCAGTCACTGTGGGAGTGTGTGGCCCCCTCCAGGGCCAGCGACCACTTGGCTCTCGGGGCCGTGCGGACACTCCTGGGGCGAGTGCATCGTCTTGGATGCCAGGGTCCCATACAGGTAGATTTAGGGACAAGGAACACCGGTCACTCTAGGTGTTCCCAGGAATCGGATGGGCGTAAGGGACAGTGGCTCCCGGATCCTGTCGTCCTCATTAGGATCCCAGCCGTCGCCGCCGAGGGTGACCGGGGCGTTTACACGGGCGAGGCCCATGAGAGCAGGCCGAGGAGGGAGGGGCGGCCGCAGAAGGGAGCGCTCCTCTCCGGTCGCCCGTGCGACAGGGCAGAGGGGTCTGAGGCATGGGTGGCGGAGCCCAGGACGAGCGGGCGTCCAGGGCCCGTCCAGGCCCTACCCAGGCTTTGGGCGGCAGAATTGAACGTGATTTTCAGGAATTCATGATCAGAACCAGCTGAAACTGCAGGCTGCAGCCTTTCCATTCAGAATACGCCACCGACCGTGCCCGCTCGGCCCCTCCCCGCTGTGGGGACGGGGTGGGGTCTGTGCCTGCGGCTGGAGCACCTGCTGGAAATGACTCCAAGACGGAAGACGTACTAATTGACCTTTGGGGGTGTTCTCGCCCTCTTTCAAACGAGTTCGTTTGGAAGAGGCATTTGACGGACTGTCCCCGGCGTCAGATCATCTGTTTCCTGAGTTCAGGACTAAGTGTCCTCAGAGACTCGAGGACAATGGAGCAGTGAGATGAACGGATAGCGCACGGCACCCCGGGCTCTGGGAGAGGATGTGGACAGGCTCCGGCCGCTGCGGAGGCCTTGGGCCTCGGGCCCCGCCGAGGAGGCAGGGGGCGACCTTGGTGGGTCTGCAGGGTTCTAGAAAACCAACGCGGGGGTGAGTGACGCCACGTTCCTGCGTGGCCTGTCAGGTACAGCTCAGCGTCTGTACCAGTGTTTCCGCCACTGGGCGGGAAGGCCGTGGGTTTGGGACACGCTGGCTGAGCCGCCCGCTAGCCACGTCCCCTGGGGACAGAGTTCTTCCTCCTGGGGACACCAGGAGGGTTACCTGAGGTGTGGCACTGGCGGCCCCGCTTCCTCACCATTCGTGCCTCGGGTCCGCGTTCAGCACCATCCTGAGAGGTGCAGGCTGGGGAGCCTCTTCCTCCGCAGGGCTCCATTTCCTTCGTGACCTCCATGACCCAAGGCCAAGTGCTCTACCCACCCCACCGGCTCCCACGCCTGGCAGGGCTCACCTCCCGGCCCGGCTCCTGTCCCACCCGATCCCTCCCGAACCACAAGCCTTTAACAATAGCACCTTCTCGGCCAGGAGTCCCCTGTCACAACTTGGTCACTCCCCATCGTGACTTGTTCTTTCTGGCTTGTGGTAGACAGAAGAATGAGCCCCGAGAGACATGCACGTCCCGAACCCAGAAACTGTGAATGTGTCCTAAGCATTCTAAGCTCACGACATTGCTGTTGTCAGGATTCAATTAGATACCCATAAGATAATAATGCCTCTAGTACAGGGCTTGGCACATAGTAGGTGCTCAGTTTGCCAGTTGCCTTTCATTTCTTTGCCTTTAAGCACTTGCTGAGCTAATTTAAGAAACCTCATTTATGTTAGCAAAAAAACAAGTGTCTTCCCACTATGTGAACTGGGCTATAATAATCATCTTATTTCTCTTTTTGTCTAGGCTACTGGGATGCTCTGAAATAAATTCCATGCTCAGTAGCTGAAGTTATCTTCATCTTCGCCAGAGTTCTATAGGTTGTTTTTTTCCTCTCCTATTTCTTTTATTCTTTGTTTCAAATTTTACCTTGTTCTCATTATTTTGATCTAAGCTTCTGAGTTGATACAGATACATATATGTGTTCTTTACCCATTTCTCCTAGTGCTATATAGTTATAACATCTTGTAAACTACATTCCACCTAGGAAATTGATATCGGTACAATCCATCGACCTTATTCAGCTTCGTCCGGTTTTATAGGCACACAGGTGTGTGCGTGTGTGTGTGTATGTGTGTGTGTGTGTGTGTGTGATTACTTCCATAAAAGGGTAGAATTTTTGTGACGGATCCTTCTGTCTCCGGACTGTGGTGGTTGTCACACAGATGGACACAGGTGGCACGGTCACGTATGCGGTGCTTTCGCAGTTTTCATAATCTCGTCCTCTTCGTAACGCTGGGGCTCGTGGCCATGCCGGGATCGCTTAGTAAATAGTCGGTCTAAACAGAGACGTGAACAAACAAGTTCTTCCTGAGAGAAACGGCGATGACTCAGGAAACATGAGCCGGATCTCCGAAGTCCCGCGTCCCCTGGGTGGGGGAGGCACGTGTGGAGGCGCAGTCACCCCGACTCGCAGCAGAGATGGAGTTCAGGGGCCCGCTCCGCTGCATTGCTGCGCCAGCGCGGTGCACACCGGACCTCAGCGTCTCTGTCTGTAACACGAGGAAGCTGGATGCATCATCTCTATGGTCCCTTCCGAACGTAAGACCTTCGTAATCCTAGAAACGGTGACATCCTTCAACATTTTAAATCTCACTTTCCCTCCTTAAGCATTTTGGTCTTGTGATTTGAGTTTATCGGTTCCGAGCTTGTTTAATTTTCAAGCTTTGAACCATGGAAGAAAAATAATCTTCTACTTGATTTCTTACCAACTCAGCAGCGATGGGAAAGAGCTCATCTGCACGAAGATTCCAGAACACCGAGAGACGAGGAGACATGGGAACATTTGGGGCATTCAGAGTCTGTGTGGACTGCAGTCAGCCGGGGTGGTGGGGCGGTCCCTGACCTGCCTACTTGCCAAGCGGGCCGCTGGGCATCGCCCACCAGCCTTCAGCAGAGCAGGCCCCGTGTCCCACGGCGGGGGTGAGGCCACTCTGCGGTGAGGCCACCGCTGGTGTCTGTGCCCAGCAGTGCGCGAGCTTGTCCCTCTCGTGCACGGTTCTCTGATACCTGAGCAGCCTTCCAGGTTGCCGTCCTCCGTCTCGGGGGCTGGTGTGACTCATTTATCAGAAGCCACCCCGACCCCCTGACCCCACATATGAACCAGAAAGAGACCGAAGAGAGAGACGCCAAACACAGTGGACAAGAAGCGCGTTCTGCTGACTCCACGTCCTCAGCGGGTGAGTGGCTTGGAGCACAGCCCTCTCCCAGCCTGGCCTCCTGCCAGCTCCGTGGCTCCCGGCAGCTCCCAGCCCTCCCTTGCCTCAGTTCCCTGATCCACGGAATGGGAAGGGTGACATTCCCTAGCTCAAAGCCTTACGGGAATGGGTCAGGAGCCTGGCACGGTGCCGGCACGTAGGTACCCGAGAAATGCTGCCGCTCGCTATTCTGATTTTCTCTTCAGTCCCTAGAGTCACAGGACACCCGCGGGCGCGGGGCCCGTGTGGTCGGAAGTGTGAGCGTCTGGTGGCAGCATTAGCGGAAGCTGGCGCAGCAGGTTCTGTGTCACCTTTAAGCTTCTATGCGACACTGAGTTCTCAGGAACAGGAGGGACTCGGAGAGGGCGTGGTGCCCGTTGTCTGCAGAGCTCGGCGAAGGCCTCCGTCCTGCGCTCTGACCTGGGACGTCCCCTTCCCAGACACCGAGCCTGGCAACGACTTTAAGGGATTGGAGCCCAGAGCAAAGGGCTCTCCCGGCAGCTCGGGGACATGGGCCTGCGGTGTCCGGAGCGGAATCTCGCTGGATGTTCGTCCCTTCGGGCAGGACAGCGAATGAGGTTTGAGAAGCCACCTCGCAGGGACCTGATAACCCTGCACCCCCAGACGGACCCTGCACCCCCAGACGGACCCTGCACATCTGCAGGCTGCAGTCACATGTCACGGCTCTCTAAAGGGGGCTCCTTATAGCTTGGGCCTTCGTATGTTGCTGCTGCAAGGCTGCGAATTTTCTGATTTTTGTTACACTCCAAGAAGATGACAAAAACACACTTATGTGTGTTCTTGCTGGCTGAATTGCACAAGTGATGTCTCATTCGACCGAAATCTGAGATTCGGTAGATGCCTTGCCCAGTGGGACAAAACGGCACCTTATTCATTCCTGTGAGCTCCAGTCACCAATCAGGCGTGCGCACGGGCCTGGGCTTTCTCCTCAGCGGGACGGGCTTACACCTCACTCATTTCCAGGCGGAATGGGGAGTCACGGAGCTGAGGACCCTTGATGCTGAGCGTTGGCCCAATGTCGGCGACTGAGAAATGCAAATGGAGTCCTACAAAAAACGACCGGCTGGGCAGGCCCCCACGGTGGAGGAAGTGGACCCTCCAGGATGCGAACTCTCAGGGGGATGGGGATCTGGTGACCCCCACATTTTTCTGGGTTCAGACCCATCCAAGAGAAAGTTGCTTGTACTTTTGAACTTCCAGTAAGAAAACCTTTGCTAAAAAGCCCTGTCTATTTTTTAGTTTGTTTCCTAAGACTCAGAAACATGGCTTTGGGGTCTTGACCGTTTTCCGCCCCCACAGGCCCCACTTCCTCATTTCTCTGCGTATTTTCCCTTTAAAATAAATCCACGTGGTCTCAGGTCTCTGCCGGAGCAAAGTCTCATGGTTTTATTGGGGGAGGCAGAGACCCCCCGCTTCCCTGGCTGGACGCTCGGAGTGAGGAGTCCTCTGTAGCAGCTCTCAGCATGGATTTTCACCTCGAAGGAAGCAAATATTTCCTAAAACGCAGAGGCTTTAGAATCGCCTAGATCGGAAATGTTCTTCTCAAAAATCTCCTGTGCTGCTTTGCACAGGGAGGGAGACCGAAGCCTCTTTCCAGACATTGTGACGGACAATCCGCCCTCGTTACCAGATTGCAGTGGATTCCGCTTGGAGGCGGTTGGCGGGGGCCGAAGGAGTCTGTGACCCCGTGAGGAGGCGTGGGGCGCTGGCGTTCTCGGCAGGCGGGCTCCACACGGGTGGCAGGGCCGCTTGCACGCTTGGCCCAGGCTCTTGGTGCGTGAGAAACAGCGCTTGCTCAGGGCTGGGCGGTGACGCTGACATTAGCTGCTCGAGGCGGGAGTCTGTGGATGCCATGGGCTGTCATTTTGATCGATGCGTCTGTGTTTCCGTGGGCTTCTCCGGGCCCAGTGTCTCAGGGAGCTGCCCGTGAGTCTGGCTCGGAGTGTGACCGAAGAAGGTGACGTTTCAGACCCTGAGCTGTGGGCAGGACCGCCCCTCGCGATCACTGTCGACTATTGACTGGTGACCACTGCTTCCCACCGGATGGACTGATACCTCACCCGGGCGGACGTCCACGATGCTCGTGTCGGAGGTGGTCGACTCGGGAAGGACAGGGCCCCACGGCGGCGAGGCGGTTGACATTCGTGGCCTTCGTGGCCCAGGCCACGGCCCAATGCTGGAGGCCTGTGGGGCTCCGAGGTCACAGCTATTTGCTCAGGGTGGCGGGGTCGGGGGCAGCCAGAGACAGCTGTTATGAATGGTCAAGGGCAGACCCTCGCTGGGTGCCCAAGGACTGTCTTGGGAGATATGGACACAAGCCAGCCCGGAGAGAGGAACTGCTTGTGGAGAGAGGCTGCTTGCAACATCGGGACAAAGCCTTACAAACAGGACACAACCTCGCTTCCTCGGGGAGTGGCACGTGCAGGGCATGGGCTTGATGTGGACCAAGTAAGGCAGAGTGCGGAATGATCTAGAACAATTCCAGGGCCTGTCGGCTGGCGCTGGCTGCACTGGTTCCCAAGATGCGTCCCCTCCACCCCGCTCTTTGTCCCCAAGGCTCTTCACAGGAACAGCCCGAGCCCAGTTCATGGCCAAGGTCTTGGGGGCGTCTAAGCCCCACCCACATCATAGCCCATGATCAGGACACAGAAACGGACCGCTGGCCTGTGAGCCTCCTTGGCGGGTCCTGGCCTTTACCACTCTGCACGTTTGCCCTTTAAAACACGTTAATGCGGTCCCTATATCCAATATCAGCGGCAACAAGCAAAAGAATTGTAGTTTTAAGCTAGAATTCAGGGAGATAGAGAAGTTGCTCGTAAACTGTAACATTCCGGACTGAAGGGTTCTGTTCAGCTCTCTTCCCCGGGACCTGATTTCTGCCCCCTGGACCCATCAGACGGTAGGTGCAGGGCATTGCACGCCCCTGGCATGGGGCGCAGCACGTGGGGGTCATAGCATGTGGGGGGTCATGCGTGGGGGGGACCATGGGTCCTTCTCTTTCCCTGGTCACGCGATCAGCCTTCTTTTCTGTTTCCAGCGCTTAGTCTAGTGCTGGACACATGGTGGACGCTCAGTAATTGTCCACTTCCGTGCTACGAGTCACAACCTTCCCAAAACAGACACATGTCTATTTGTGAACTCTTCATGAGTTCACTATTTATCCCACTTTGCTCCTGGGCAGATATTCTCCACGTACCCTAAATACCGACCATTCACGGCGCTGTGTTGAATTTCATGCAGGAGGCAAGGGAGCCCGATGTCGGGACCTTGGCTAAGTTGTTTCACTTATGTCGATTTCAATGACTTTATCTGAAAAACGGATGTGAGCGTGAGGAAGAGAAAAACAGGTCCACGCGGCGGGCGTTGCCTCCTGGTGTCCCCAGCTCTCCCGGTGCTCTCTCCTGCCCCCGGGACTGTCACGGCAGCAGACCCGACCGGGCCACCGGAGCGGCGCGTGCTCCGAAGGCCAGGAGTCTTCGGCGTGATAGGCGTGTGCCCCAGGGCACACACGCGGCGTGTGTGGGAGTCTAATTCCCTGAAGCCACAGCTTGGGCAGGCCCAAGGCCACGCTGCCTGGGGGCCCCCGTCTTCAGAGTTTTTCTAGATTTTGCTCATTTCTCCTCTTGACCCAGACTGTGACAGGAGTTCTGGGGGCGGCTCCCCTCCGGAAAGGGTCTGTCACCGGGTCACTTCCAGCTGGCTCCTCGGTCCCTCTGGCTAGAGGAATCCCAGCATCGGGGCAGGTTCTTCGTGCCCCACGTGTCCCCGCATGTCACGCTTCTGGTGTGAGACCCAGAGGAGGCGAGTTGGGCTTTCACATAAGAGGCAATGTCAAGTGTCTCGGGTCCTTGTATTGTGCACGGTGGGGGATGACAGGGCCACATGTGGGGAGATGCGGAACTCAGGTCCGTTAAACATCTTTATTAATGACTGGGAAGGGGGTGTAAACAGGACATTAATTAAATGCCTGAATGCTAAATTGGGAGGTGTTTCAAAAGACAGACTAATCACTTTATCATTACTCTGAGCACAGAACTGTGCAACTCAGGTATCTCCTGTTGATTCGGCGTGGATGCTGTCTTGGTTGACAGCACTATTTGTTCAATTCATAGCTGGCACTTGGGTTGACTTTCTTCACTTCTATATCCTTAAGCCGGGCACCTTTCTGTTTCCGTTAGTTTCAGGATGATGACTCATCCTGTTTGGATGGTGAGGACCCAACTAGAGAGAAGATAGTTTGAAACAGCGAGGGGCATAAGCAGAACCTGGGACACGCAACGGTACTGGAGGCCAGGACCTCAGCGGTCTGGGACGGGCCTTCTGTCCTGGGCTTGGGTAAACTTCTTCTGCTCCCTTGGACTCACCTATTCTGGCAGGTGTCTCGTGGGTCTCCCTCTTGGGAAGAGGATGGCGAGCGCCTAGCCCACCCTTTATACCTACGGTGTAGATTCGGGGCCAGGAAACCTGAATTTTAATCCTTGTTCTGCATTTTTCTGGGCTTTGATGGAGTCATTTACCCTCAGAGACTTAATTTATCTGCGGAAAGAGGGGCGGTGCGTATGTCCATGAGGTCACATTGTGAGAATTAAATGGCGTGATCTCAAAAGAATTCTGCGGAAGGTAAAACCATCCAAAGCTGGTATGACATTGGATTGATTCTCAAAGAATGAGATGTCCTCTCCATGTGTGTATAAAGCACTCCAGATGATTATCAGCAGAGCGGCCAAGAACATTTGGAAATGTGGATTGAAAATCCAATCTGGAAAAATGCTAGCAAATACTTGGGGACAGTAGAAAATTGGCAGCATTTTGAGTTGGCAAACTTAATCGAACTATTTTTCAAATGCTTGGGTTCAACAAACCGTGATGAGTTTGCCAAGCACCTTTTCTTATAAATTCTGGACCCTTTGTTTATTTCAGCTAAAACATGATCCATAAGCTTCTGATTCATTTACACTTAATTTGCTAAAAGGCTATTTGTTAGCAGCAATCAGATGTTTCAGGAAGTGCTGGGCCCCTGCGAAGACGCTTTCCAGATTCCTTCAGAAACTTCTGGAGCCTGGTACGTGAAGACTATCCGGTGTGCTTCAACATTATTCAGTCAAAATCCTTATTAAAAAAAATTCTTGATTTTATATATACATATTGAATTCTTGAAAAAATATATATATATTCAGGGTGGAATTTTTTACTTGATTCCTACAAAACATCTTCCTCCCTCTTTGCAGTTCTGACAGAAAGAGTAGAAAGAGAAGATGTGGGCTGGTCACAGCTCGGACTGGGAACGTCATTACTCTGATAATGGAAAACCTGGGAATGCAGCTCAGACCTGGGCCCGTCGGGGCTCCTGCTGGCCGGCATTTCCCATCCGAGGACTTGCATTTCCCATCTCAAGTTCTCAAGCAGAACTCGAGAGAGCACTGGCCTGCACGGCCTCTGACCCTGCACGCGCACCCCTGAACAGGGGGTGGAGGGTGCTGGGGGGCCCATTTTGACCCGTCATTTCTCCTCTGTCCTTCCCGTGAATGGCTAGCCACGTGGCTCTGTGTCTGAGTCCCAGACGAAAGGCTCTGGGGACATTTCCGGGCCCAGCCCGCTCGAATCTCAGGAGGCTGATTTCCTCACCCAGATTTCTGCTCTGGGTGGTCTCGGGGTTATGTACAAGGTGGAATGGGGGGACCAGAGACACAACAGATGAGCCAGGTCCCCAGATGCTCAGGGGCCCACGCCGAGTGCGGCATGCGTGTTGTGCCTGCTCTGGGGTCGGTGGCAGAGCAGTGTCCCCTGGACACGGTCCGGCAAGGGGAGAGGCTTCTCCTTGTCGCTGTGACTGAGAAACGCTTTCCACAACAGGACAGGGCGGTGCCAATTTCCAGACAGCAATCCAACCCAGTGAAATCATACGGACACCTTTCCACAGGCCACGTGGAACAGACACACCGAGCACACCAACGCGCAGTGTGCACACAGTCACGTCCGCACGAGTCGGCGGGACACGGCCAGGCCTGCGATGGAGAGTTCTGTCTCCTGCCACCTGCGTTCGGCCGCTTCACTTTAAATCTGCTTTGCAAGACGGCTTTTCCCCTCAACTGTGGCACGCATCGAGCGCCCAGTCAGTGGCTCCTTCTAGGTGACTGCGCCCTAGCTCCGACCGTGTGGCCGTCCTGAGCGAGCAGTCACGGGCATGCCCAAGTGTCCGAACCGGTGTTTGTACCGCCAAACTGTAGACTCGCGCATCCCCCAGCCTCCCCTCCTCCCTGCCTCCCCCGGATGGGGACGAGGAGGAGGCAGACCGCTCTGTGTCCCTTTTTACCTCTGAATATCTGTGCCTGGAGCACATCTGACGCCTGTCCCAGCCTCTGCGTCATCGGGGCCGCGATCCCAAATGCATCACACACGTGCCCGCCTGTCTGCTCTCCCTGTCCCATTTCCCAGAGGCGGGAAGGGCCCTTGGGCCCCAAACCAGAAAACCAGGAAAGGAGGGGACCAGCAAGAAGCATTAACTTCCTCATAAGCGCAAGTTACCACCTGTGTCCTGAGCAAGGCGCCGAGTGGGACCACCTGTCTGTCCTTGCCTGTGTCCCGCCATCGGTCCTGGCTCGGTCGGACCAGGATTCTGGGCCCGAAAGGGGGGGGCTACTCTTTCGGTTCCTCTGGGTCTGTCCCAGGAGTCCGTTGGGCCTGTGCTCCAGGTACCTCTTGACGACTTGGGCTTCTCGTAGCTGGCCGGGAGGCCACCAGTCAGCAGATGGCACTTAAGACTGGACATGTGGCCTCTGTGGACTTGAAGCTTTCTCAGGAGCATGGGGGCTTCCTCCCACACGGCCAGCTACCTGTGACTCGAGCGGGGTGGCAAGCGTCGTTCCGCTAGACCACATAGTCCTTCGAATTCACGTCTTCACCTTTGCTGAGGTCAATAAACATGGCGTAACAGAACCCCTGAACCACGTTTAAGCATCATTTGGGGGCCCTGGTGCCTTCGCCCCGTCGTGCAGACATCAGCACTGTCCCTCTCCAGGGTTTTTCTTCCTCCCAAACGAAACCTCTGTCGCCGTCAGGCCCTGAGCCCCCTCCCTCGCCCCTCAGGCCCCGGCAAGCACCCTCTCCTCTCATACAGTGCATTCTCTAAACCTGCATTTTAATCCTAAACCCTACAATTTAATCCTGTCTGAAATCACACGGGCACCGTCACAGTGTTCCCAGCCAACATGGGGTCACCTCATCTTGCCTGTGATGATTGGTGGCACCGTGTGTTAGAGGTGCCGTCGTGACTTGCTCACCCAGTGTCCCCCCGTACAGGGGACTTGGGTCCCCACAGACCCTGTACTGAGGGAAACCTGGGCAGTGGGTCCAGCGTCTCGTGACCCTGCGTCCTCAGCCTGGAGGTGACCGGGCAGAGGTGACCTCCTGCTCCGAGGTGGGCCGTGGCCCAGCCAGCAGTGGCCTTTGCAGAACCAAGTGGGGACCCCGAGCTCTTCTCTCAGGAATGCGGAATCCAAACCAAGTGTCTGAGTCAGCGGCTGAGAACCTGAGGTGAGGGGCACTGTGTGAGCACCCGGGCTTTTGTGACAAAGCGCCACGCACTGGGTAGCTTCAATACCAGACACGTCTTTCCTCATAAGTCTGGAGGCTCGAAGTCTGAGATGAAGGTGTCAGAGGGCTGGTTCCTCCCGAGGCCGCTCTCGCTGGCTGGCAGATGTGTCTTCACCTGGTCTGCCTTCCATGCTTGTCTGTGTCCTAATCTCCTCTGATAAAGACCCAGTCACACTGGATTAGCACCTGGCCCAAGGACCACATTGGACTTAATTATCTCTTTAAAGACCTTGTCTCCTAAGTCACTTTCTGAGGTCCGGGGGGCGGTTAGGACTTCGACTAAGAAGAGATGCGTTTTGGGAAGACGCATTCAGCGCGTGCTAGAGCCTCTGCCCTGGCGTGCCATCAGGGACGCTGCCCACTCTGAGGACACCAGCTGGGTGACAGGAGAGGGCAGACTCGGAAAGAGAACAGAGATGCCGTGCGAGAGACCCGCAGGCCTCGGGGGAGCCTGGGCAGGGGGACATCTGTGCCGAGTTTTCAGGGACCAGGTCCGGAATGTCTCCACTCCCTTGGAGGGACCGAGAGTGTCCTGTCTGTGGCACCGGAGGCCCCTGACAGGTATAGCCATAGCGGAAGCCGTAGCCGAGACAGATGGGACAAGCACCCAGGGGTGGCCCTTGGGGTGCTCCGGTTGGCGGCTGTGTGGAGCGGCTCGGCGTGCCTACGGTGGGCGGGAGGCTGGCCGGCAGCCCTGTGTCTCCCAGACACCGCAGCTTTAATTTGCGTTTGCTCTGCTTTGGGATCATGGTGATTAGTGCTGTTTGCTGAAGGCTCCAAAATAATTCCCCTTCTAACCATTTTATTTTTTCTCTGAAATTTAGTCCGTCGGCCAAACAGCGCGGTCCTCACCCCGTGTTTGTCAAGAAGGTTGGGGAGAATGTCATCCAGCCTGGAGGGGAGCTCTGAGTGGCTGGCGGGAGCTCGGTGGGCATCTTCCGACAGCCAGAACAAGCAGAGGCTGTGCTCACACGCGCCTGGCTGCCAGCCCCACCCCCCAGGGGCCACGATCAGGCTCCGCACGGGGGCCCAAGCCCCGCGCCTCTGCCCACCTCCCCCCGCCCGCCGCCCGCCGCCTGCCCCGCCGGCAGGGCCCACTCTCCAAGTTTCAGCTTCCGTTAGCTTTTCAAAAACCAAAGTAGCCAGTGAAAGAGAAATACACTCCTTATTTATAAAGAAATTAAGTTTGGTGTTGCTTTAAAGAACACATAGTATTCTGATACCAGAGCAAGAAAGCAGCGAGAGACGTATCTCTAGGCGGCTCTCTGATTCGTAACGTATTCACAGGGGTCGTTTTCTGTGCAATGTTGCACGCTTAGCACATTTGTTTTGTTTCCTAAAGATAATTCAAAGGCAAATGTCAGCCTGGCCCTGTCCACTTCTCAATGGACAGAGCAGGCTTTCACAAGTTTTCACCAACCATGGTCTAGGTAGGATGTAAATCAGGGTGTCAGATCTCGACCAGGCTGGACGCGAGATTCACCTGGAGGTCGAGTGACTGCAAACTGACCAGTGGGTGGGCTACGCGAGGCAGGGTTTCCCCCCAACGCGTCTAATTTTGAAACAGGAGCTTTGCTCGTGGGACTCCAGGACCTGGAGCTTACGCTTTGGGAGGTGTCCCCTTATTTTTTGGCTACAAAACAAATGTCTCTTTGCTGGCGCGGGCTCGTGGGGGTCTGGGCCCCGTGGGGTGCAGGGCAGCCTGGGGAACGAGCTCCGCCTGTCGCTTGAGAAGCCATCACGAGGACGAGCTATCGGGACTCACGTGGAGATCTACGCGCACAGCTCCGAGTGGCCGTCGGCAGCATGGGGACACTTGCTAGGGTGGCTCCGTCTCCTGGCAAGCTCTCCCGAGGCAAGGATGTGGTCTTTCACATTACGCGTGGGCCCGAAGGTGGTGGAGGGGTAGAGGCCATAGGCAAGTGACACCTCGCTCTGTGGACTCAGGCTTTCAGTCTCAAGGAAAAGTAAACGACGATGCAAAGAGCCCGGCCGGAATCCCAGCTCTGCCGCCCCGTCGGGGTGTGGCCGTGGGCGGCTTGGCGGGACCTCCCGTCCCTGGACCCCTCTGAGAACCCACTGAGGAAATGGGCTTGCAGAGCGTCTTCAGAGCGTCTTCTGACACAGGAATTGCGCGGGTGGGGCTCTCCTGTGGAGCCACGTGATGTTTACGTAGAGTTTCAGGCCCACCTGGAGGACGCCCAGGGCTGCCTGGGGCTCTCTGGGCGTGGGGACCCCTAAGGCACCCTGGAAACTTTCTTTCTAAGGCAAAAAAGGGAGGAATAGTAGAATTGCCCGGAGAGTGGCTAACGGGGGAACGGAGGAAGGGGGGCCGGCTATCGCCTTCTTCCACGCCTGACCCCCACTCTCCGCCCCTGCCGCGCGCCAGAGCAGGACAGGCCCCCACAAAGGGGAGACAGCCACGACCGCCTCCTGGGAGCTCCGTGGGGTGCGGGAGGGGGAGGGCAGACCCGGCAGCTCCTCAGGGCCCCACTCCAAGGGCCAAAGCACTGACTGCTGACGGGGTGTGACCCCCATCACATCGTGCACCGACGCGGGCCCCCACACCTTGAACAACATTGCGATGAGCTCGTTTAATTGCCTTAAAAAGATCCTGCCGTTTGTCTCAAAACAAACCGGAGGGTGGGCTGCCTGAGATCGCAGGGCAGCATCGGTTTCTAACTCTGCACGAGGTTCATTTAGAGTCTCCACCCCCCGTCGTGTCTTTAACGCTCCCATTGTCACAGAGCTCCCCGACAGCCGCCAAGGGTGGCCTCTGTTCCACTGGCCCTGACGTCTCTTATCTGAGGATGCTCATTCCCCCAGCGGCTCCTGCTCCGTTCCTGCTGCCCCGGATTCGGGAGGCGGGGCTCCCCCTCCGTCAAAGACGACGTCAGTCCCATACGCGTCCCACGCGTGTCCCGCGTGGCAGAACGTCCCGTGCTCAGGCCTGTCCCTCACCCGCCTCGCCCACGTCCCTGTGCTTTCTGTTGCATCGAGACCCCTCGCGGCGTCATCATGGACTGTCCGCATCCCCGCTGGCCCGCCTGGCCTGGCCTCCACTTGAGTCACCAGCGCTGGGTGTTATTTGAGCCTGATTTTGGGGGAGATAAATACAGGACAGAAAGTAGAAGCTCGACTTCTCCTGAGCAGGAGTTTGCCACCTTCACATCTGTCCTTTTGGGGCTGGAGGTAGGTCACTTAGCAGAGAGCACCCAGGTGAGGGGACAGGCACGCGGAGGGACTGATGCCAAGCCAGTGCCTCTTGCCTGCCTTGCACCCGGCCAGCACTTGGCGCCCCCACATTTTCCTAAGAAGCTGTGGTTGGTTTCCTTTGAGAGCAGGTCCTTTCCTTAATTGTCATCTGAGGCTTCTCCCCGCTTCGTGTCTATGTCACACACCAAGACATTTCAAGGAGCAGGGTGCTCATTTTCACTGCCGCGGGCTCCGAGCATCTCACGCATGGCCCTCCCTGCGCCCCACGCTGCTCCGCCGTGATTGCCGTCGACTCCCGCGCCCCACCCAGGCCAGGGCTGCAAGGCCTGGCAAGGAAAACAGTGAGTTTGTTAGGGCACAACCCGTCGCTGGCAGCAAGATGACAACCCCATATCTGAAGTAGTTACGTGTCCCAATATTGTGTCATTGTCTGCACATAAAGGTGAGGTGAGGACACCAGCCGACATCCGCGTGGTGGGCCCGCAGCACAACCTGGCGACTGTTCTTGGGACCCTGGGAGGAAGGGTTGTCTCTCCTCGAGTTCCCATTACTGTAAATCAAAACTAAAGTTCACTGCGTCTTTCTTCTGCTGGTGACATTTTCCGCTTCACACACTGTCAACCTCTTTTAACGTGTCGCTACTCGGCTGTGGTCGCCTCCTTGAGAAACTGCAAGCCCCCAACAGCCCCAGGGAGGTGGGTTTCTTCCAGCACAGGTGAGGGCGAGGCCAGGCGGAGCATCTACTGTGTGCAAAGGCCAGGTGGCCGCAGAGAGCAGCGCGTGTGGGAACGGAGAGCTGCCCGGGACGGTTAGAGGAGACAGAGGGAAAGGCGCTGGGCTGCAAATGAAGAGCAGGGACTGGGGGGTTAGCAGGACGCAGAGCACAGAGGGTCCGCAGCTGCTGCTGGGTTGGGAAGGGCTGTGGGAAGATGGCAGGTAAAGGCCAGAAGGAGACAAGGTGGAGCCGGAGAGAAATCACCCACAGTCAAGGATGGTTAATAAGAGGAGGAAGCAACAGCTGAGAGGCAGGCGGAGAGGGAAGGAGGCCGCACTGCCGCTTCCAGGGCAGAGGATGGGCGTCCCCCGGGGC